>NC_074696.1:24415147-24500147 GCF_029448725.1 Salvelinus fontinalis
TCGCCTCAGTCTTCTGTAGACAGGCTGTGTGGCTGTGTGAATGCAGAGTGAACAACCAAGAACTGGTTGTGGTAAAGAGGTTTTCGTCCTATTTGTCAGAGATGATTCATTTTCTCCGCTGATAGACATGTTTAACTGTCACACAAAGCCTTGATTGGATTCTCGGTAGCAAAATAGAAAATGTTAATGCAATGTAAAGTCTTAGTAGATTTAACAAAACCAATGTGCTTGTACACGTTCAAGCCCAAAGCCATAAAAACAATGTTTAATGTTCTACGCACTACTCTCCAAGAATTCTCTTTGACCTTTTGGGATGCATTTCAGTGTTAACATATTCACCCAAGTGGTGTCTGTGTGTGAGCAATAGACTGTAGAAAAGTTTGGAACTTGCTTGTGTCTCTTTCCTTGTGTCCTGGTGTCACATTGTCCTAAATTGCACCCTAACCCCTATTATAGTGCACTACTTTTGACCAGAGCCCTATGGTACCATTTGAGACGCAGACATAGCATGCTGATGAAAGGCTAGACTCCATCATGTTCTCTTCCCTTTAGTCCTAATCCCTTACCTCAGTAATAACATTAGAGACTCCATCTATCGTATGGTCTATGTTTACACTTTATCATAACTAATAAGGTCTGGCTACAGCAGAGAATACCTTCCACACACACACACACACACACACACACACACACACACACACACACACACACACACACACACACACACACACACGCACGCACACACACCACCCTCCCTGCCCACCTTCGTGGCTGTGTCCCAAATGGCACCCTATTCTCTATTTTCGTGCACTACTTTAGACCTGGGCCCTGGGGGCTCTGCTCAAAAGTCGTGTGATATATAGGGAATAGGGTGCCATTTGGGTTGCAGGCAGTGTCTCCAGATTGATGGAGTGATAAAGGCCTGTTTTAAGAGTGCATCGAGAAACATGTGTTTCAAATAAGAGGCTTCAAGGCGAAGCCCCGTAGCCAGTGTTATGTTACAAGAAGGAGAAGATTAAAACACAAGGAAAGCATGTTTCAACATTTTTTTATCATCCCTTATCACTTTCCAGCTGGAACTCCAACCGACTTAAACTCTTCAATGTGAACCATCCCTCTCTTCTAATCACGGGAAGAAATGATACACGTTTATATACAGTATGTGAGCCGTGCCCAGTTGCGCACACTGAAAAACTCTCTCAAAGCCGGAATGGAAATACACATCTCTTTTTCCCTCCCTCCTCCCTCCCTCCTCCTCTTCCCCCCTCCCTCCTCCCTCCTCCTCCTCCCCCATCCCTCCTCCTTCCCTCCTCCTTCCCTCCTCCCTCCTCATCCTCCCCCTCCCTCCTCCTCCTCCCTCTTCCTTCCTCCCTCCCTCCCTCCCTCCCTCCCTCCCTCCCTCTCTCCCTCCCTCCCTCCCTCCCTCCTCCTCCTTCCTCCGTAAGCTCCTGTTTATTTCTTATACATCCAGAGCTAGATGGGTAAAAGTTAATAGGATTATACAACACTTGCTCTTCTTTTGGTAGACTCAAGTATATTCAGCATTATTACTGTTTCTATTCCTAAAGCTGAGCTACAGCAAATGGAATGTAAAATCCTTATGCATTTATTCACCCGTTACCTCATGCATATTTGCATTGGAGAAACATTTTCTTATTTTAAACTCATAATGAGAACTTGCTTAATGTATTAGCCTATAGCGTAGTTGGTGCACATACAGAGGTAGGACCTTAATTTTGAGCCAGTTTGCTACAGCATGAAAATAATCCTGCAGTAACAGGAAATTTGAATTGTTATGTGGATTATAATTAGTGGACATTTTTTGTAGAGGTTTAAACATTTTTCGAAGTCTGAAATTTAAAAGTGGAAATTACAAACGTTAGAATAGTTTTTAAACCTCAAAAACACTACAAGTAAAAAATTCCTGCAACAACGTGATGATCAAATTAAGATACGGCATAGAATTAAAAAGGTATTGTCGGATATTATTTATTCTAATCAGACATCAATAGAAAGCTTGTTGCAATTTCAGTTTAATCCACCAGAAAAGACAGAACGAATATTAGAACAAATATTATGGTTCAACTTAAATATACTAATTGATTTAAAAAAAACTTGGGGTGGGGGACATTAAAAACGGTATAATCTTTGTAAATTATATCATAAATAGGACTGGTGGAGTTATGTCACACATGGAGTTAACAAAAATATATGGAAATGTCGGCTCTATCCAAAATTACAACCAACTGAGGCAAGTGGAAAAGGAAGGAACTTGTCTGTCGGCCCTGCATTAAGACCAAAATTAGCTAAAGAAAATAGTGATAAATAAAAAAGTATACCAGTTTAATTTAAGTACAATAAAATTGACAGCTGCACCATACAGATTGCAAAATAGTTTGGAGGAGATTTTCGATGTACCGATTCAATGGCACATGGTTTAACTGATACAAAAAACGACACATGATTCTAAACTTAGAGTTTTTCAATCTAAATTGTTATACAAAATTCTTGCAACCAATAATATATGTGTGGGATAAAACCATCTAAGCTCTGCAGATTTTGTCTATGAAGAGACAGAATCATTAGATCACTTGTTTTGGTACTGTTCATATGTAGCTTGTTTTTACGTTGCAGGTTCAGGAATGCCTGAAAAAATGCAACATTTAGTTGGAGCTAACTCTGCAAATTGCACTGCTGGGTCATTTGATAAGTCAAAGTCAATCGATTAATAATATAATAATCCTCTTAGCGAAGGTTTTTATCTTTCATTTACAATCTGTAGAAACTATGAGAATAGGAAGGTTCAGAACTTTTGTGAAGCATCACAGCACAGTGAAAAAATATATGTCTGCTGGAAATCTAAGCTAGATGGTCCTCATAGATATATGGGAGGGGTTGAGGGTAGCTGGAGGCTGGTCCCGTGTGGCTCAGTTGGTAGAACATGGTGCTTGCAATGTAACGGTTGTGGGTCTGATTCCCGAAGGGGAACAGTATGAAAATGTATGCACTCACTACAAGTCCCTCTGTATAAGAGCATCTGCTAAATAACTAGAATGTAAGAACAAACAAAAGATAACTAATGTAAAATATACTGTCTGTGAAATGTATGTAGTAAATGGAAGCCTAAGTTATGTTGTCCATTAGTTTACTCCAATTAGGGGAGGGATGGTAGGGTTAGGAAAAAATAATGAAGGAAATTCTATTTAATTCGTTTTTTCCAAAATAGGGGAGGGGTGGTAGGATTAGGGGAAAATAATAAATTAAATGTGTAAAGTTAAATTAAATATATAAATAAATTAAATATATAAAGATATGCTATCTGTAGGCCTACATCAGGATTGAGCCAGACATGACAGATGTTATGCTAGTCATGCATCCATACAGTACATGATATCTCCAGGGCCATTTATTAGGCCTATTGTGGCTATGGTGAGTATTCCAGTGGGCAGCTGTGTAGCGTCGTTGCTAGGAGTCTGTGTATGAAACAGCTGTGTGGTGTGTCACCCTCAGTAGTTGTCTAGAATGGTGTAGACTTGCACTACAGCTGTCTTTGTTCATGTTATGAATGATCCACTAATATATCCCAAGGGAAATTGAACCAGTATCTCTATGTGACAACGATCATATTTGTGTCCTAAACACCCTTACTTCCTATCATCTAGCGAGACTTATTCTGGGGGTTGTCCAATTCCAGGCCCTATTTTTTGGCCCTAGTTGGATCCTGTCGCAGACATGCTTAACCCCACTTCAAGCCTTGGCTGACATGCCTCTCCCCTTAAAAAAAGGAGGTGCCTGTCTGCTTTGAGTTCCCTCTTAATGAAACACTTGTTCTTAAATTGATCTGCAAATTGTTCAGCTTTTAATAAAACAGGCAATACGTTGCATGTGTTTGCAGAGAAAGGAAGGAGTCTCTGGTAAAGGCAAGTGTGTTTTTTTGGTGTTATAAAAGTATGTTAAACTGACAGCCACAGAAATTAGGTTTATAATTGTGACTTTCCAGTACAATCGCAATGTGCGCTGGCAAAGTTAAAGGTCCAATACAGCCTTTTTTTCATCTCAATATAAAATAATTTTTTGGTAACAAATAAGTACCTTACTGTGATTGTTTTTAATTTAAATGGATTAGAATAAACAATAAGCCCTTCTTAGCAAAGAGCAATTTCTCAGGTAAGAATTTAGCTAGGACTGTCTGGGAGTGGTCTGAGTAGGGAGGGGAAAACTGAAAATGTGCTGTTGTTGGCAGAGAGATTTGGAACTCTCTTTCTTATTGGTCTATTAACTAATTTACCTCATGCTGATGTCACCATGGAAAGCCAAAACTCCATCCCACCCTTAAAACAGGCTGAAATTTCAAACAGCTCTTACACAAAAAGGGCATTTTCATAATTTTCCAAATTTCGTAGTATTATTCCAACCTAAAATAGTGTGGAAATATACACTGAGTGTACAAAACATTAATATTGAGTTGGTTTTGATAGCGTTCTACAGGGATGCTGGCCCATGTTGACTCCAATTCTTCCAAAGTTGTGCCATACACACTGGAAACTGTATGGGGACTAGGGTTGCACATTTTGGGGAATATTCAGAGGTGGAAACTTTCCGTGGGAATTAACTAGAATATATGGAAATTAACAGGAATATATGGGAATTAATGTAAATATATGCAAATTAGCACTAATACCATTTAAATGTAGATGCTTTTTGCATTGGATATATTTATCATATCATATGGAGACAGAAACATAAAACTTTTACCTTATCATAAGCAGACATAATTGCAAATGATTAAATCCTTCCAATAGAAATAAAACAAACTATTTAGTTCCGAATTTAACTTTAATTGAATGAGTTGACTCTTCACATGGGATGATTTCACTGAACAACAAAAGAAAGGGAATATTGAATGATCCCCAATGATCCATCGCATCTCCCAATAATGTTTTCAACATACATCTGTAAAATTATAGTCTAAAAACTAAAGCTTTGGTTGTCTTCCTCTCAGGCTTCCATGTCTTCTCCCTGGACCTCCTCAATGTCCACCTCTTGAACATCAGACTCTGATGTACCCTTGTATTGGTCAGCCTGTTGCGTGCTTTGGTGTGTGTGTTCCCAAACAAGGACCAGTTGCGCTCTGTGTCGGCTGATGTTGGTGGGATTTGGAGGATGATGGAGACAACAGGGGAAAGAGCCTCGGATCCACAAAGTCCCTTCCACCAGGTGGTTGATGAGATATGTTGGCACGACTGCCATATTGCATCTCCATCCCAAATCCCTTGCTTGGAAGTGTACTTCGTTAGACTGCCAATAACCTTTCCCTCATCCAGGCCAAGGTGGCGAGACACGGTAGTGATGACACCATAGGCCTTGTTGATCTCTGCACCAGACAGGATGCTCTTGCCAGCATACTTGGGGTCCAACATGTACACTGTGGCGTATATGGGCTTCAGGCAGAAGTCTTCACACTTTTTGATGTATTTCAGAACTGCAGTTTCCTCTGCTTGGAGCAACAGTGAAGTGGGCAGTATGGATTTCTTCTCTTACATCTGCAAGTAGAGTCTGAACATCAGACAGGATGGCATTGTCTCTCTCAATCCGTGCAATGGCTACTGCTATAGGTTTCATGAGTTTCAGGCTGCTCTCCCAAAATAAATCATCCAGGAGGATCCTCTTGATGGGGCTGTCCATATCGGTAGACTGTGATATGGCCATTTCTTGGAGAGACTCCTTCCCCTCCAGGAGGCTGTCAAACGTGATGACAACACCACCCCAACGGGTGTTTCTGGGCAGCTTCAATGTGGTGCTCTTATTCTTATCACTTTGCTTGGTGAGGTAGTTTGCTGCTATAACTTGATGACCCTTCACATACCTAACCATTTCCTTGGCTCTCTTGTGGAGTATGTCCATTGTTTTCAGTGCCATGATGTCCTTGAGGAGCAGATTCAATGCATGAGCAGCACAGCCAATGGGTGTGATATGAGGGTAGGACTCCTCCATTTTAGACCAAGCAGCCGTCATGTTCACCGCATTGTCTGTCACCAGTGCAAATACCTTCTGTGGTGCATGGTCATTGATGACTGCCTTCAGCTCATCTTCAATGTAGAGACGGGTGTGTCTGTTGTCCCTTGTGTCTGTGCTCTTGTAATATACTGGTTGAGGGGTAGAGATTATGTAGTTAATTATTCCTTGGCCACGAACATTCGACCACCCATCAGAGATGATTGCAATAGAGTCTGCTTTCTCTATGATTTGCTTGGCCTTCACTTGAACTCTGTTGAACTCTGCATCCAGCAAATGAGTAGATAAAGCATGTCTGGTTGGAGGGGTGTATGCTGGGCGAAGAACATTCAGAAATCTCTTCCAATACACATTGATTCCAGGAAGACCATGAGTTGTTGCTATCGATAAGGTGTCTGATTCATAATTTTCACCTCGAATAGAAGTAGAGAGACTTTTGTCAGAGGTTGCTTGTTGTGAGCACTGAGGGAACTTTATGCACTTGGCCAGATGATTCTGCATCTTTGTTGCATTCTTCACATATGATTTGGCACAGTATTTGCAAATGTACACAGCTTTTCTTTCTACATTAGCTACAGTGAAATGTCTCCACACATCAGATAGTTCCCGTGGCTTTTTCCTGTAAAGAATAGAATATATATTTTTTAAATAAATAAATACAATTCCATGTACAGATAAATAGTTAAGCAGTTAGATTAAACAACTCATTTGTAAGATAAATGTTTTAAAATGGGTCATGTAGGAAACAGGTGAATTAACACTCCTCAGTTAGCAGGCTCAAGCAAGCTAAAACCAACATGGTAACAAAAACTAACTAGCAGATATTGTTAACAAGTTAGAAATGATTTAAACACACTTTGCTGTAGGCTACTATTTACTAGATAACAAAAAATCATGTTTGTGATATAAAATATATTCACCCCACCCAGAATTGTGCAAGATCTTGAGAATTGGCTGTACATCTGATGGAAGAATGCACTGTGCATGCATAGGGTTACAATTCTATTGAATTGGGGATAGTTTAACCAAAATATGCCACAAGACCTTTAACCAAAATATGCCAAAAGACCTAGAATTGCCTTATGTGTATCCCACAAAAAAGGTTCACTGTTATGAGCTAACTTTTTTGATGAATTTAAGCAAAATTCCAGGGCTTAACTTTCCATGGAAAATTTCCGGAAAAATTCAGACACTTTGCAACCCTAATGGCGACAGCCGAATAACCATTTTAGGTTCTGAAAGCACATTTTTCAAGACCTTTGACCTCATTTACATCTTTCAAGACCTTTGTTTGTCTTGATTCAAAGCCCTCAGCTTTTAGAGATCATCATTGCCTGTACACCGAGTCAAACGGCTTTTTGACAAGCGGGGAGATGAAGGTCAAGCGAGAATGTTGTGTAGGGGAGAGAGACGGCGGGCCGCCACGTCTCCACCCGCCAGCGAGCCGATGTGGACTTGTGGGAAATAAGGCTTGTTTATTTATTTATGTCCCAGGAATTAAATGGGATTTTTTTGGTGTGTTTGTTCTGCAAACACAACTGCATCAGGAATCTGCCAGAGAGGCAGCTCAACTAGAATTGACTGAAATCTCCGGGTTTGTCAGCTTGATCTGAATTGGATGATAAATAAGAGAAAGAAAAAAAATATCTATGGAGTTGGGGCTAATACAATATGATTTGATTGGGAGTTGGAGCTGAGAGCTCTGTGTGCTGTTGTGTGACAAAAGGAATGCTTTCGAAAAGGATACACAAACGATCCTTAAAACGTCATTACAGTGTGGACATCATTTCGGCACGGTTTTGTTATAAAAGCTCATTATCACAGAACAACACAGAACAGAACAGCACAGCACAGAACAGCACAGCACAGGACAGAGCAGAACTGAATAGCACAGAACAAAACAGCATAGAAAAGCACAACACAGAAGAGCACAGAACAGAACAATACAGGACAGCACAGAACAAAACAGCATAGAACAGCACAGAACAGCAAGGATAACTAATTGAGCCAAAAAGGAGCGATGTCCTGGAACCAGATCTGTTTCTCCGTTCCTGGGAGATGATCGTCTCCAATTAACGTTTCTGTTTTGTTGTTTTTTCCCAAAAGGAAGTAAAATTCTGATGCAGCATTTTTGACGTGCTATGTAAACACATTGTCAACTAAAGTACGGCCTATGCACCTGCCAATGATTGCTTGTTTATTTTTCATAGTAATGTGAAACCTTTTGTCCTTTGTGATAATTGTGGCAACCCCTTAAATGATGCTCAATTGGGGTTGACACTTATGTAACACTGTGGGATTTAAATATTACAATGATATTACAGTAGTTTCACCTGTGTTGGCTTGATTAACTCCAACAGTTTAAGCAAGGATTTGCCACATTGGTGCTGAAAAAATATACTTATTCTTTGAGGTAGCTAACAAATAAATACATTCAATTTGGCTGCCAATGGCGAAAAAAGCCAGAAGGAAAATACATGACAATTGAGTAAACCTTAATTGAAGTAAATCGTCTCATACTCTCATTTCATTGATATAAAAACATGTCAGCTGACCTCTCCAATGTTCCAGCCAATTGTGTGTCACTTCAGAATGGGAGTGACTGCTTACCAAATGGCACCCTATTCCCTATTAGCGCTTTTGGGTCCTGGTCAAAAGTAGTGCACTAAATAGGGAATAGGGTGCCATTTGGGATGCAGGCATGTGTGTTGTGTTGAGAGCTGAGCACACCCTCAACATGTTGTTTTACAGCCGTGCGACAGCCAGGCCTCCTGTCTGTCTATCTGTCGGAGTGTGAGACCTCGCCTCACGTCTGCAACCCAGCCCAACACAACACAGATTCCTTCACGCTAAATCACTTACATTTCTTTTATACATTTATTGGACTGTTCCTCCCTCCCTCCGTTTCTTCCCCAAAGCAATAGTCACTAGAGTCACTAATTTCCCCCCTTTTTGATAAATATATATTTTTGGTTTTGTTTAATGTAGAGTTTTTTTATTTTCTTGTTGGATTAAAAAAAGGAATAATACAAAAAAACATATTCTTGGCAAAGTGATAACATCTGCTGGGAGGCGCTGTGTGCAAGGAGTAAAAATTGCTTCCTCCTGTCTGGGCCAGCAAGACCCTGATGCTGTACAGATGTGCAGCTGGGGCCCTGACTGTAAAAGTTATAAGTATTGTCATAACATTGTTCGACTTCTCCAGTATTTCCTGTCTTCTGCTTAGCACTTTATTACTGATTCTGGCTATCGTCCAGCTCAGGAACGCTTGTTCGTTCAGAGGAAGGGAGGAGGAGAAGAAGACGGGGAGTTAAAAACTCCCTGTTTTTCTTAAATTGGCCAGTGACAGGATTAGCTTTCAGGTTTTTCTCACTTTCTGATAACATTTGAAAACATTGTTTCAGACGTTTAAGAGAAAGAGGAGGTAAAGAGAGACAGAATGAGAGGGAGGATAATGAGAAGAAGAGGAAGGAGGGGGATGATGGAGGGGTGGAGATAGAAAAGGAGGGGTAATCAATAATCAGGTGAAGAGATAGGGGCCTCTGTTTTTTCTTCTCTTTCATCCTCTCCAACTCTCTGTCTCTCTTTCTCTTCCTCTCTCTTTCACTTTCCCTCCCTTTTTCTCTTTCTGCCTCCTCTTCCTTCTCTCTCCCTCCCCCATTCCCTCTCTGTGTGGAGTGTATGCCTGCTGAATGTAAAGCAGGGGAGAGAGAGCAGGCGTGGGCAAGCAGCTGATTTCAAAGTGGGCTTGTGTTCATTTCCTGTGGAAGATGCAGTCCTCCCTAGACAAGGGAGAGAAAGAGAGAGAAGGGGGCCCTTTTCTTTCCTTTGCTTCGATCAGCCCTGGCAGGAGAAAGCGATACACAGAATAACAGGCTTTTAAAGAGCCCCCGCATTCATTGGCCAACAGCCAACACTGTCCATTCACTATCAGCACCAGCAGCCACGGTGGAGAAAGAAGACTGGAATACCATGTACCTTTTAGGACAGCGTCATTGAAGCTTGAGACTGAGGGTGTCCTAAAATGTGCACCACACGGTAGGCAGATTGGAGGGAGATACAGTGAGGAACTGGGTAGGCTGGTGTATTCCATTCTGACAGACAGACAGACAGACAGACAGACAGACAGACAGACAGACAGACAGACAGACAGACAGACAGACAGACAGACAGACAGACAGGTAGACAGAAAGACAGAAAGACAGGCAGACAGAGACAGTCAGTATCTAAACAAAGGGTTCAGCTCCTTTGACTGATAAGCGTGACCATCACTGAGTTGTGTGCTGAGATTTATGCTAATCTTTGACATTATGGATAACTGGCATACAGTGGTTGTCTACCACTATTTTACTGTAACATCCCCAAAGCTGAATCTCACTTATCTAGCCCTATATATATACCCCTACATAATACCTCTATCTATCCCTACATAAGACCTCTATCTACAACCTACATAAGACTTCTATCTACCCCTACATAAGGCCTATATCTACCCCTACATAAGGCATATACCTAGCCCTACATAAGGCCTCTATCTAGCCCTACATATGGCATCTATCTAGCCCTACATATGGCCTATATCTAGCCCTACATAGGGCATCTATCTAGCCATACATAAGGCATATATCTAGGCCTATATCTACCCCTACATAAGACCGCTATCTACCGATACATAAAACCTCTATCTACCCCTATATAAGGTTTACATCTAGCCCTCCATAAGGCCTCTATTTAGCCCTACATAAGGTCTACATCTAGCCCTGCATAAGGCCTCTATCTACACCTACATAAGGCCTATATCTAGCCCTACATAAGGCCTCTATCTACCCCTGCATAAGGCCTTTATCTAGCCCTGCATACGGCCTTTATCTAGCCCTACATAAGGCCTACATCTAGCCCTGAATAAGGCCTCTATCTAGCCCTACACAAGGTCTACATCTAGCCCTACATAAGACCTCAATCTAGCCCTTTATACGGTCTCTATCTAGCCCTAGATAAGGCCCACATCTAGCCCTGCATAAGGCCTCTATCTACCCCTACATAAGATCTATATCTAGCCCTACATTAGGCCTCTATCTAGCCCTACATAAGGTCTATATCTAGCCCTACATAAGGCCTATATATAGCCCTACATACGGCCTCTATCTAGCCCTACATAAGGCCTACATATAGCCCTACATAAGGCCTACATAAGGCCTTTATCTACCCCTTCATAAGACCTCTATCTAGCCCTACATAAGGCCTCTATCTACCCCTACATAAGATCTATATCTAGCCCTACATTATGCCTCTATCTAGCCCTACATAAGGTCTATATCTAGCCCTACATAAGGCCGATATATAGCCCTACATACGGCCTCTATCTAGCCCTACATAAGGCCTATATCTAACCCTATATAAGTCATACATCTAGGCCTATATCTAGCCCGACATAGGGCATCTATCTAGCCATACATAAGGCATATATCTAGGCCTATATCTAGCCCTACATAAGACCTCTTTCTACCCCTACATAAGACCCCTATCTAGCCCTACATAAGGCTTACAGCTAGCCCTACATAAGACCTCTATTCACCCCTACATAAGGCATATATCTAGACCGATATCTAGCCCTACATAGGGCATCTATCTAGCCCTACATAAGGCATATATCTAGGCATATATCTAGCCCTACATAAGACCTCTATGTACCCCTACATAAGGCATATATCTAGGCCTATATCTAGCCCTACATAGGGCATATATCTAGCCCTACATAGGGCCTAAATCAAGCCATACATAAGGCATATATCTAGGCCTACATAAGACCTCTTTCTACCCCTACCTAAGACCTCTACCTAGCCCTACATAAGGCCTACATCTAGCCCTTCATACGGCCTATATTTAGCCCTGCATAAGGCCTCTATCTAGCCCTACATAGGACCTCTATCTACCCATGCATAAGGCTTACATCTAGCCCTACGTAATGCCTATATCTAGCCCTGCATAAGGCCTCTATCTAGCCCTACATATGACCTCTATCTACCCATACATAAGGCTTACATCTAGCCCTACTTAAGGCCTCTATCTAGCCCTGCATAAGGCCTCTATCTACCCCTACCTCTATATAGCCCTACATATGACCTCTATCTACCCCTACATAAGACCTCTATCTACCCCTACCTCTATCTAGCCCTACATAAGGCCTACATCTGCCCTTACCTAAGGCCTATATTTACTCATACCTAAGGCCTATATTTACTCCTACCTAAGGCCTATATTTACTCCTACCTAAGGCCTATATTTACTCCTACCTAAGGCCTATATTTACTCCTACCTGAGGCCTATATTTACTCCTACATAAGGCCTATATTTACTCCTACCTAAGGCCTATATTTACTCCTACCTAAGGCCTATATTTACTCCTACCTGAGGCCTATATTTACTCCTACCTAAGGCCTATATTTACTCCTACCTAAGGCCTATATTTACTCCTACCTAAGGCCTATATTTACTCCTACCTAAGGCCTATATTTACTCCTACCTGAGGCCTATATTTACTCCTACATAAGGCCTATATTTACTCCTACCTAAGGCCTATATTTACTCCTACCTAAGGCCTATATTTACTCCTACCTGAGGCCTATATTTACTCCTACATAAGGCCTATATTTACTCCTACCTAAGGCCTATATTTACTCCTACCTAAGGCCTATATTTACTCCTACCTAAGGCCTATATTTACTCCTACCTAAGGCCTATATTTACTCCTACCTAAGGCCTATATTTACTCCTACATAAGGCCTATATTTACTCCTACATAAGGCCTATATTTATTCCTATATGCCTTTCCTTGTGTATAACCTTTAGTCATCACTCACTGCTCCTGCTGTTTCGCTGTAAACTCACTAAAGTAGGTTAGATCTGAACCCTTGGCCCCCCCTTGACACACATTTAAGACTTCCGTCCGTGGCCTGATTTCGCGTGTCCACGGCGACTAGAGTTTCCGTTTTGGTAAGCAGCGTGCCGTCTCCATAGCTGTGGCGCAGGGCGATGATAGGATGATCGCTGATTAAAGAGGGCTGAGAGGGGCCACGTACTCCTCTCTCCCCCGTTCACCCCCTCTTTCCCCAGCTCACACTCCATTTGTTTGTTTTGTTGAGTCAGGAGGAAACACGCTCTGTTTAGGAAAAACAAATCTCCATAAATGAGTCATGATGGGCTTTACGGAATTAAAGGAGCAAAGTAAACAAAGGAAAGGGGTATAGGGTTTTCACTCTCAGACACTAGGGGGAATACAAGAGGAGTAGAGCTATCTGTTTTAAAGAGGTTGGACAGGTCAGTGTTCTGTTGTGGGTTTCTATTGAAAGGTTGGCATGGTAACAAATTCAGTTGTATTTGTGCAACATCTATATAATCGCCTCCTGTGTGTATAGGTGTATAGCTGGGTGTATGCATACCAGCAGGACCAATCATTACCTTTGTGTGTGTGTGTGTGTGTGTGTGTGTGTGTGTGTGTGTGTGTGTGTGTGTGTGTGTGTGTGTGTGTGTGTGTGTGTGTGTGTGTGTGTGTGTGTGTGTGTGTGTGTGTGTGTGTGTGTGTGTGTGTGTGTGTGTGTGTGTGTGTGTGTGTGTGTGTGTGAGAGAGAGAGAGAGAGAGAGCACATGTTCCAGTCGCTGCCGTTGAGATGTTTCCCCACCATAGTGGGGAGTGAATGAAGATGACATTAATATTGGATGGGCTTATTCTGTCTGATACTGGTAAGCTCTCTCTCCCTGTGACGCAATGCTTTCTAAATAGGTTGGATGCTGCTGCTGCGGACTCCCAGGTCTGATTTGCTGAGTTAATATTTTTTTTCTCTCTGTGTTCTTTTCTCATCCTTGAGTGTGCATAGTGTTTTTTTCACCTGCATGAATATATTGCAGAGGATAATAACAATAGACAACTGTAGATGCTGGAAGGCAGCCAAAACCTCACCCTTACTTCCCCCCAGATACTACAATGCACTCTCTCTCTTTTTTTCTTTCTATCGTTCTCGCTCTCGCTCTCGCTCTCTTCCCATCTCTCACTCACTCTCTCTTTCTCTCAGCCCTCTGCAATAATATTGTAGTACCTCAACGGTACCGGTCCTTTTGAAGACCTCCGTGGCGCTTCTGTGAGAGATTTGCTGCAGCAGACGTTTAAAAAAGGCGTGTGTGTTAGTAGGATGTTTTACAAATACATCGGCCTTCGGGCTGTTGTGGCGTCGCGCTGCGAATGTGGAGAGGGTCACCGCTGAAAAGAAGTAGAACATCTGTTTCTCTCCTCCTCTTGCACATCTACCGCTTATATGCCAAACGGATTTCTGCCTCACTGCTTGGCCCTTGGAGAGGAGAGCTCCTTCTGCCAGAGAGGGAGCCCATCACACGGAATAAACTGGCTGGATTATTTGTTATATTGATACTGTTCCTTGCCACCGTAGCTAATCCTGTTCGTTTCTGCCTAATATGACTGCTGTGAAGCGTGTGTGTGTGTCTATGTCTGTATCTGTGTTTGTGCCTATGTCTGTATCTGTGTCTGTGTGTGCGTCTGTGCGTGCAACGCATGCATGTGTGTGGGTGCATGCATGTGTGTATGTGCATGAAGTCAGTAAGAGGGAGGAAACCATGCTGGTAGGCTGTGGGTGAGGGTTTATTGTAGATCACATGCTGGTCAATGGAAGAGTGACTGACTCTCCTCTCCCTGCACATGAGCTGATGGAAGCATTTCCAGAAGCAGAGAGAGTCCTACCCTTCAGTTTCTAGATGGTTTACAGCTGAGTGCACTGTTCTATTTTTCCAGTGGTCGCATAGCCAGAAAAATCATACTCATCGTCCATAGATAATTCTAGTAGGAAAAAAAATACATGTGATCGTGTTAGGGTGAATCTGTCTGGAAACAGAAAGCTCCTTTGTGACTATACAAAAATAAAAAAGGTCAAGTATTGTGGAGATTCCATCCATACACACTCTTTCACATCAAAATTGCAGAATATTTACTGTATTTCTATTAGAATCTGCCTGTCACGTACACACACCCACACACATTGTAGACCTACAAACGCAAACACTCTTACACACAAACTCACATACACACACGCACAGTAGCTAAAAGCTCTTCATGTCAGGAATCAGGTTACACTCTCTACATACAGCTCTTTAACCTTCATTCCAGTTGTTTTATTATCGCATCAAATCAGTGCAGAGAGGACAGGCCAAACATAAGAGCTTGCAAGGGCAACTTTAGGCAAGCAGAATATCATTGTCGCAGGTCAAAAATAACAATATCTGAAACAAGAAACAAGAAATATACAACGTAAACAAAGAAACATGGTTCAAACGTGTAAAAAGAATCATTTGAAAGCATTAAATTGTCCACCAACAATTGACACGTCTTTGTCAAGTTTTCACTCTCAATTTTTTAAGCTGCTCTCGCTCAAGTCTTGGCGCCTTTGAGTTTCAAATTCTATTTTTCCTCTGTTGAATTTCAGCCTGGTGGGACGCGGGCTTAGAGGCGGGTGCATGTGTAGAAACCTTTGATTGGTCACTTACACTGAAGTGATGGACGAAGGAACAAATGATTGCTGTTGCCAGTCCAGTGTTGTGTTGTGTAATTTATTGAGTCTTCTTGGGTGTATAACATCAAACAGATGTGCTTCAGAGATGTCTGTTTAGCTTGCTAGCCGGCATGAAAAGTAAGCACCAAACGACTTGGGAAACCCAGCTTCAACTTGATACATATGGAAAGCAATTTGGAAATACATTACATAGCTATACTATACCTTGAGTTGGTGGAATCTGCGTGCTAAAGTTTGCATAGCTAGCTAATTACTTGTTTGTCAGCAACGTTCATCTGTAAGACGAAAAACAGTCTGGCCTAGCTAAGTTACACCATAGTCCACCACTAGCTAATGGTTTTCTTTCACCTTTCCACAAAGTGTGTGATATGTGTTTTCTTAATATGAGGGAGTTAACCCCAATATATCACAGAATAGATGGAGTATAGTATGAGTATGAGTATGGACATGAGTATGAGTATGAGTATAGTATGAGTATGAGTATGGACATGAGTATGAGTATGAGTATAGTATGAGTATGAGTATGAGTATGAGTATAGTATGAGTATGAGTATGGACATGAGTATGAGTATGAGTATGGACATGCTGTGATCTAACAAGTTCATTCATCATACACTTGATCCCGGCCATCATTTAATATAGCTAAATATAATGACTCCATTGTTGCGAATAACATGTGGGTACAAATATAATGGCATAACGATGATAACATTGAAAGAAAGGACTAGTGGAATAGTTAAGAGAAAGTGCAGGAACTGAGATGAAGGCAGGATTCAATATTTAGGGTATTTATTAAGCTCAAGGGCACACACGGCATATGGGGATTTTTTATTATATGGAGACATGAAGGAGAGAACCGGTTGTATTAACAGTACCAAATAATAGAATGTACACTGAAATGAACATGATTAACCAGCTAAACTCACATGTCATCATGGTACACGCAGCATTCAAATGAGCACTGAGGACAAAGCAACGGCATGCATTCACCAGACATTTAACTGAGGAAAACAGATTTGTTTTATAGTAAATATCTGATTGGGAACTACCATTGTCTATCAAATTACCATGTCAAATCATGTCAAATGGAGTACAGGCAGTAATACAGGAGTCAAATCGCGTAGGGAATCTCATTAGATCAGATGTTATCAGCAAGCCAGAGACATCTGTGGAAAGAACACAAGTAGAACAAAGATACAGTGGTTCGTCCTTTAAAAGTTGCAGCGTACTGCAGCACAGCTTGCATGTTGCCGCAGAATTCTATGCCACGTTATTTAAGTGTCAAACACTGCTCCCATTAATGCTAGTTAGTGCTAGTTTGACCGCCAGAGGGCATCGTTGAGAAGCATTTGTGGCTGTACTAGAGAATTTAAAAACTTTTTTTGTAAGAACATAGTATATGGGACTGATTGTGAAAACAGATACAATGTATCATTCAACATAGATGGGGTAGCTGACATGGTCACGATAACGATTCTGGATGGCCAGATTGCTAGCAAGAATGACAAGAAACTGTCGTGTGGGGAATCGTAAGTGGCTCGTTTCAGCTTGTTTCATCTTGTGATTGATACCATGTATTGTTTTGAGATGTTTTGACTGATTTCATGTCAATGCTAATATGGTAAAAATTTGCTAGCTAGCTAACCAACAGCTGTAATGATGTATTTGAGAGACAACAAGTGCTCATTGTGCAAATTTATTTATGTTTTCAGTAAACATTGGAGACGAAATATAGCTTACATGTTGTCAACAATCTAAGCCAACCCCGTCTGTTTTGCCCCATAGTTGCACACGCCTTGGTTTTGTTGCTAAGCAACCAAATCGTTTAAGATTCCACCTAAAACAATGACATGAGCTCTGTCCCAATTAATCTCAGCTCAACTACTAGCATCCTTTTCAAAACCAATTGGAGGTCTGAGGGGAAGAACCTTGGGTCCTCTCCAATGAGGTTTTAGAAAGTGGCACGGAAAACAGATGCAAGGAAAAATAAAATGTCTCAGAGCTGTTGCATGTTTGCCTCAATATGGAATGGCAGATGTCACTATGTGGGACTGAGCAGAGGTGTACAATGCATGCCATTCGTTAGTATTAATGCGCCTTTAATAACCTTAGATCTATAGTTAAGAAACACATCCATGAGCACAGAACTATGTTTAAGGATGTTTAAGCAGTCATACATGACTGTTGGGAGTGTGGTGCCATACCTTTGTCTCCCTGGTGCAGTAGAGCTGACAAGCTAGAGATGAAGTTGCAGCAGATGTCTGTGGAGGGGGTCTTGACCACGCTCTGGCTGTTCTCCAGACAGCGGTAATGCTGGAACGTGTCCCAGGCACTGTTAGTGGCCACGTCCCCTCTCTCAGAACCAGTGAAGATCTCCATGTTCTTACATTGGGGCATCAGCATAATCTATAGAGGACAGAAAGATACAGAGGATGGAATTAGATTTAGTATGGTGTCAAAGGGCTGAATCCCAACTTCAAATCCTTGTAGCTCTAATTTTTATGCAGGTGACATCAACGCACGATGTATGCAAAAGTCTCAGTTGTGTTCAGGTGTTGAACAGTGTGTGTGTGGGAACTAACCAAGTTGATGAGTCTATGTTGGGACAATACATCACTGAGTGCAGAGTAGAGTGGCAAGCTCAGACGAACAGTGTAGTCCATCCCTGCCTCGAAACACTGGTCTGGAGAGCACCACATATCTGAGGAGTGAGAGAGAGAGAGAGAGAGAGAGAGAGAGAGAGAGAGAGAGAGAGAGAGAGAGAGAGAGAGAGAGAGAGAGAGAGAGAGAGAGAGAGAGAGAGAGAGAGAGAGAGAGAGAGAGAGAGAGAGAGAGAGAGAGAGAGAGAGGGGGATGTCACACAGCACTGCACTAAATCACACCAGAAAAGTGTTTGCAAACAAAACACCGGCCTATAGTAGGGGGTTTACAGACTCATTATGGGGTTTACAGACTCAGTAGGGGGTTTACAGACTCAGTAGACTCATATACAGAACATCTATATCCTACACTACACACACACTGCATGTAAAAGACCCATTACTCACTTTGTCATGTGCAACAAACATTTAGAGAGAGAGACTAGGTGTTTGTTTACCACGATCCAGGCTGGACGCATCACTGTCATCAACACCTCCTCCCACTGGTACGGTAACTACGCTAACACAACAGGTACATAGACTTCGGAGTTTGATACCCCTGGTCAGGACTCCACTGAGGAAGGTGGAGGGACACATATGTGCTGAGTTATGGAACACCATGACCCCAAAAGTCTTAGAAGAAAGTTACATTAAGGTCAAAGGTGACGCACAGGTCCAAACTTGACGTTCTCAGCCTCGTAGGTGTAGTGGTCCAGTGCGATGAAGTAGAAGCCTGATTCCACCTTGTAAAACATATGTTCTCTACACACACACTGACCCGTCTCCTGAGAACAACTTCAGTGAGAGAGAGTGTAAAAATAGGAAATGTCATAAACAGAGTTTAATTGGAGTTGAAAAGTTAGTGATGGGAAATGTCCATTTTAAGACCGCTGTGGTTAAAAAGAGGCAACTATGGATAATCATTTAGATAATATATGATCAAATACTATGTGGGACTGAGCCGAGTTGTACCAATCCACGCCACTCGTCAGTTAGTATGGCACAGTATTGAACAGCCTGCTGTCATTTCATGCCTAACCCTCGTCCTGGAGAGCTATCCTCCAATACGTTTTCACTTCATCCCTTACCTAACCTACTTGCACATATTCAGTATAGAACCATCCTCTGTATAGAACCATCTTTCTAACCAAATAGACAGCAGTTGGTCAAAGTCAATAAGATGTCACCCTTTCTACGTGACAAATGTCCTCCATACATCGTCAAAGCTGTATTAGAGGAACTCTCAATACCACTAAGGATTACGTTACGGGGGTGATTGATAGAAGTCATGGTTACCTGCAGGAAATCACCAGAGTGCTGTGCATAGTGGAGAACCAAGGAAGTTGGAACGGAGGGGACTCCTGTCTCTCTTGTCTCTGTCAGCTAGGCAGAGAACAACCGCCACATAGTCAAAGTGGGCCTGCATGGAGAGAGGGATGAGAGAGAGAGAAGATGGTTAGAGGTCATTATCTTTTAGTTTTACTGCACAAAATCTGCCAGAGTAAAAGTAACTCAATCTGTATTTCAAATAGACTATCTCTCTCATCCTTCTCTCTCTATTGAGTTTGATCTCTCTTGGCTCCCTTGGCTCTCTTGGCTCTCGGGCCTCACCCCATCTCAATCAAGGGCCTCTTCCCCATTGAGGGCCTTCCCTGTCTGTTCTCACCTCTTCATCTTCCGCCTCTCCCTCCTAGTCATGCTGGTCTGTCAAGTCCTCCTTCCAAACTAACCCCTGGTTAAGTTAGTTAAATAGTTGTCGAGCTACAATTCTCTTGGTTAAACCAAAAATACTGGTAACTTTTATATGTGGTTAAACATTAGCAGCTAGCTAACTCTTCCTAGCTAGCTGCTAGCTGACGCTAACCCAGCTTGCCTAATCAATTTCATAACAGAAGACCAAAATAACTAGCTACTGTACCTACTTCAGTTTCAATATTTAAATCATTGTTGATTAGTTGGTTGGGTAGGTTCTCTTCTGAAAAACTATAGAACTTACCTTTTTATCGTCGACCATCGTCCCTAATTCAGCACCACCATCACCTTGCCTTTCACTGTCAAAACCCAGTTTCCACTAGACAACACAACCACAAAGTCAAAATTGTCCTTATCGTAAAAAATCATGATTTTTTTTTGTTGCTTTTTTGTATTTTTTTAAGGTTAGGGTTAGGCAGAAGGTTAGCAGTGTGGTTAAGGTTAGGGTTAGGTTTCAAATCAGATTTTAAGAAGATAAATTAATAATAATTATAACTTTGTGGCTGCGTTAACTAGTGACGACCATGTTCAATGGCAAGAATTTTCACCTGTAATAAAATTACAGTAAAAGATTGCAGTTGCCAGAGCAAGATGTTTTGGTGTGAGAGGATAAATCCATATGGGGATGTATTGTATTTGTGAGAGCGCAGTAACTTCTGAACCTTGTCATGTGGTATCTCTGCACAACCCCCGCAGAAATCTCTGCTCTCATAATAATATTTTGCGTGTGGCAATGATGTTCTGCTTGCTCAAAGTCATACTTGCAACTCAAGTTGAATTTGTGCGCCCCCACTGCCTGTGCGCTCGCAGGACTCATCCTCTGCTCGCTCGGCTCTGTGTTTGCTTGCTCAATGATGTTTCATCTTGCTCGACAGCGGCATCTCGCGCACAATAGACTTTACAGGCTGATTTGACACCATATTTTATCACACTGCACTCCCATTCCATAATGAAGTATTGAATGGTGCTTAGAGACGCACAGCTGACCTTTAGCTCCTGGTATTGATTGACTTTGACATTTTGACAGGCCCTCGTTACAAGGGTGAGCCTGGTCCCACAAGGACCCTGGTGTCACGGAAGGGTGGCGGATGTGTTACTAACAGAATTGACCAGATTTACTTCACACTCTAATTGGCCAACCGGAGATCTGACACGATGTCTCATTGTCGTGATGATATCACTACCCTGAAGTTGATGCTGTTGATGATGAGTCAGTTTAAAGCCCACATGATATATTAAACCAGAAACATGGGGTTGCCATGAACAGGGGCTGAATCTCATCAAGGCAAAGGAGAGAGGAATGTGATATTCAAAACACTCTACTCTCTCAAAGGTATGATCTCGCAAACCTCCCTCTCTCTCCTGCTCCCTCTTCCCTCACTCCTCTCCCCTCACCTTTCTCCCCTCTTCCCTCTCCTCATCCTTCTCCCTCTCCCCCCCGTCTCCCCTGCCAGACTACAGTGTGTTTAAGGGAGTCTCCCCTCCTCTATGGGCTATCGTTTCTCCACTGTCCGAATTGAGGCATAGATGAAGAGAGGTGGGGTCCAGTGGTAAAACATGGTGTGGAGCATGGGGGCAGTGGTAAAACAGGTAGTGTGGTTTGTATCGATCACAGCCATGTCAGGCAGGAGGGTTGGTGTTGTCGGATGGCCAGCTATGATTGTGCTAACAAATGATGGACCTATCTGGACTGTTAAACCTAGAATCAATAGGGGACAGCATACAATAGAAAATAAAATGACGTTTGTTACAGTTTGCCAGGGTTTCCGTATGCCAGTAATAGCCGGGTTTTGACCATTTTTGTTTTTAGAAAAGTCGATAATTAAAATTGGTCGCAGCCAATTGTCAGAGAGAAAAAATGGCATTGTGAAATAAGATTTTTTTGCCTATTCAATGATGGAAATATCAGTCGATGGAAAATACATTTTACTGGTCATGCTTATCGGTCTATAGGTTAATTTGCAAGACAATTGGCGCGTGTGTACAATATATTCGTTATGTATCTTGTTTATTTAATAATATTTTTAATTGAACCTTTATTTAACTAGGAAAGACAGTGAAGAACAAATTCTTATTTACAATGACGGCCTACCCCGGCCAAATCCGGACGACGCTGGAGCCTTGGAGCGGAAAATGTGTCAGACAGCATGAGCGCTGCTGCTACATTATCTCAAACAGCAAACATAAGCAACAGAAAGCCGGCTTCATCAACGCGTCACACAGCACTTTGCAATGAGCAGGAGGCAATATGCATTTTGAACACATATTCTTAATTGTTTGAAACCTGAAAGTTTTACTACATATTATGAGGCATGTCTTGCAGCCTCAAGTAGCCTAAACAAATTCAGACCATATCCGTGGAGGCAATTATTTTATATAATCATTCTTTCATTGTCCATTAGCCAAATGGCCTAGTCAAATTAGCAATAGCAATCCATGCTAGTTGTTTCACATTAGATCTCCCTTCTTTCTACATTTCTGAAATCCCTGAAATCAGAGAAAGCCTGCAGGTCCTGATCTTTTGGATCTCTGCTTTTTAAATGTGGCAGCTGATTTCATAGCTGAACCACTTACATATCTGTTCAATCTAACTCTGGAATGTAATGAAATTCCAAAGATCTGGAAATCAGCATTTGTCCTACCACTTTTAAAAGGGGGAGATCCAACTCTTTTAAATAAGTATAGGCCAATCTCAAAGCTGTCACCCCTGGTGAAAATACTTGAAACCCTTGTGAGTGAACAGCTAAAATAGTTTTTATTTACTAACTCAATTTTATCAATGTAGCAATCGGGCTTCAGGAAGAAGCCTAGCACAATTACAGCAGCCATGAAGGTTTTAAATGATATCACTGAAGCCCTTGACAAAAAACAGCACTGTGTCTCACTTTTTATTGATCTCTCTAAGGCTTTTGATACAGTTGATCATGCTATACTAAGGCAGAGATTGTCGAGTGTAGGTCTTTCAGAGCATGCAGTTGCATGGTTTGCTAACTATCTGTCTGATAGAACTCAGTGCACTCAATTTGATGGGCTTATGTCTGTTAAATTGTCTGTCTGTAATGGTGTGCCCCAAGGCTCTGTACTTGGTCCTCTCTTATTCACTATTTAAATAAATGATTTAGACAAAAATGTCCAAAATGCGCAACTTCATTTTTATGCTGATGATACTGTTATTTACTGTTGTGCCTCGTCTCTTACAAAAGCTTTCCAGAACTTGCTAACTGCTTTTTATACTGTTCAACATACCTTGTGTCAATTGAAGCTTATCCTCAATACTGACAAAACTAAACTAATGGTGTTTTCTAAAGCAAAAAATAGACCTCTGAACCTTTCACCTATTACTACCTTTCAGGGCAAGGAGATTGAGGTTGTAACCTCATACAAATATCTTGGAATTTTAATTGATGACGGCCTCTCTTTTAAATTGCATATTCAACAATTTACAAAAGAATTGAAGCTGAAATTGGGATTTTATTTTTGGGAATCATTTTTAGGAATAGGAGGCTAGTATCAGCTACACTTATGCCCTTACTAGATTATGGGGATATTTTATATGAATGCTTCCGCTCAGTGTTTGAGATCAATTGACACCCTTTACCATGGCACTTTGAGATTTATTTTGAACTGCAAAACCCTTACGCACCACTGCACTTTGTATACCAGGGTTGGCTGGCCTTCTCTAGTCACTCGTAGGCTCAGTCACTGGTATACTTTTATTTACAAAGCCATTTTGGGTTTACTACCTTTCTATTTGGGCATTTTTATTGTTCAGAAATGTGGTGGGTACTCTCTTCGTTCGCTGGACTTTATCCTGCCAACTGTTCCAAATGTCCGAACTGAATTTGGTAAAAGGGCTTTTATGTACTCTGCGCCATCGCCTTGGAACGCCTTACAAAATACTTTTAAACTGGAAGAACTTGTCCCGATTGGTATTTTTAAATCACTGATGAATGATCTTGAGACTGATTCCCTGACCTGTCAATGTTTTTAATTTGCTGTTTTTGATTTTGTTATACACTTGTGAATTCTAGGTTTTTTACTAGATTACTTGTAGTTTTTCATGTTGTCTGTCTGTAATTTCTGTAATGACTTGGTGCTGCCTATCTTGGCCAGGACGCTCTTAAAAAATCTATTTTAAATCTCAATGAGCCCTTCCTGGTTAAATAAAGGTTAAATTAAAATAAATAAAACATTTGAATGTATATTTTGTCACATGAAACTGTTAGCATGTGCGGTCAGCTTTTGATAACAGTGTTTTGTCCTAATTGCATTATGGAACGGACATTCGCACGTAGCCTATGCCTACTGGTTGTATGAATTTGTCCCAGAGTCTGTTTGGAACAGGCTATTTCTTTCTCCACAAGCTGACCAATAGAATAGGCAAACTTTTCCACTATGGGGTATAGTAGATTGACATAGTCTAACGATTTTGCTGTTTGTTACTTGCCTTGCTGGCTGTTACTTGCCTTGCTGGCTGAGGAAAAGTTCATGTGGACAGTTATTCTAACATCTTCAGTGCACTTCAGAATTCAGGAGGAATTTAGTCAAATGTCCGGTGCCATATTTTCCTAATGGAAACCCTGCGGTGTGCATAGTGTGCACCACAGGAGGTTGGTGGCACCTTAACTGGGGAGGACGGGCTCGTGGTAATCGCTGAAGCAGAATAGGTGGAATGGTATCAAAGACATCAAACACATGGTTTATTATAAGCCGTCTTATTATGAGCCGTCCTCCCCTCAGCAGCCTCCACTGGTATGCACTAAGCTTCCATGCATGGATAAAAAATCTATTAGAATGCTCCTCTGTAATTTCAGATATCCCATGTCATGTTCCCTGTGGTATTTCTGTCTAACGTCAGGACCCGAGCTCTTTTCACAGTCACTGCACTGTCTAGAGAGGAGGCTGTGTAGCATAGATTATCCTCGATGGCGACAGTATGAAACAAATGGAACTGCGATGGAGCATCGATTCTCCTCGCGTGTGTTCGGTCTGATCATTGCTCCACCAAGAGAACATAGGGGAGGAGGCGGATTAGAGATGGAATGGGATTCTCTCCACTCCATAGGCGGCACATGACCCTCGCACAGGGCCTTCGCCCGTGCTCTGTGTAGCCTCTATGGAGAGATCTCTAAATCTAGTTGTGTGTGTGTGTGTGTGTGTGTGTGTGTGTGTGCGTGTGTGTGCATGTGCGTGTGCGTGTGTGTGTGTGCATGCCTGCATACATGCATGCTTGTGTGTGACATGAGATGAGCACCAAGGCTTAGATCTGTCCCACCTGGACCCAGAGACTCTGAGAGAGGTAGAAATAGTAATTCATGTTACATTGTATTGTATTGATCTCAGATGCTTCTCTCCTCTGCTCACACCTCTGTCATCTTCTCCTCTATGTGTTGAAGGGATTTTCCCCAACACGCCTGCTGCCCACCCCGCAGTTAGCATCCCTGGCCTGTCTGCTGGCTCTGGTGGTCTGGTTGGCCAAGCTGTGTATCCCAAACTCAGTCCTGGGGATCCCAAGGGAGGCACATTTTATTTTTTGCCTTAGTACTACACAGCTGATCAAGCTTTGATTATTTGAATCAGCTGTCGTTTTGAACGCATAGCTATAGACGTGAAAAGTCCCAAGGTGGGTTTGTTATTAACCAAGAAGCTACGTTGACCTATTGTTTTGTAGGAGGGGTTAATGGGTAGAATAAAGTTTGGTTTATTATGTCCCTTGAAAGTGTAGAAGTTTTGTTGTTTATTTATATATTTAGAGTCTCTGCACGCACGCATGCACGCACACACACGCACGCACGCACGCACGCACGCACGCACACACACACACACACACACACACACACACACACGCAAGTGGCTATTCGTTTTCTCCTCAAACCTGTGCAACTTGTCTGGGTGTGTGTTGATGGCAGGTTTGATCTCTTAGTGTCAGTCACAGGGAGGGTTGATGTCAAAGTTCAGCCAATAGCTGCCCATGGCACATTGCTCTCAGAGTGTGTGTATATGTGTGTGTGTGTTAAGTTTGTACATGCATGTGTGTGTGTCTGTGTTTGTGTTTGCTCTCAGTGCTTTCTCCCTAACCACCACTAATAACAAAACAACTGGAGGGAACAACACAATCACTGTTCCTCCAGCCTCAGCCTCCTCAGCTCCAACAGTAGGGAATTGTCACAGTTAGCAGGGTAAAGCTACGGGAGTTCACTGCTAGGTAGAATTGGAATTATACCCTAATTAAAGCTGCAATATGTACATTTTTGGGTGACCTGACCAAATTCACATAGACATCTCAGTTATAGATCTGTCATTCTCATTGAAAGCAAGTCTAAGAAGTGGTGGATCTGCTCTATTTGCCCTATTTCTATGCTTCCCGTTCTCCAGCTTCTTTTTCGCGGATTTTACTTTTGGATCTGTACACCAGTTTCAAACAGCTGAAAATGCTATATTTTTGTTATATATTGGAAAATGTATTTCACAGCGGTTTAGATGGCATAATGATTCTCTATACTATACTTGCTTGTTTTGTCACCTAAACTGAAATTAGGCGAACTGTTAGCTAGAATTTTAATGTTTTCTGCATATTGCACCTTTAAATATGTCTCAGCAATGAAGTTGGGAATAAGGTTTGATTATTGCTGTTGTTATTGTTTTTCTGTATTGTTGTTTCTTTTATAATTTTTAACAAATATAATTACTTTTTAGTGCCCATTAGTGTGGAACAATGTTGAAAGAAGTGCTAAAGCATAGAGTGTTCCCTGTTGTCTTTCTCTATCTCTATCGGTTCAATCAGGCCAACAACAATAAGGATAAACAGTGAAAACATGGGTCTTTAGGTAGTAGAGAGGACTTCCTGTTTCACCTGTCAGTATTTATGGTAATGATATACAACAGTCGCCGGGGTAACAGTGTTGTGATAGAAGTAGATTTAGTTTTAGATGTTGAGCAAGATTTGATTTACTGAGGGATAATATGGTGCAACTGTGGACTACAAAGGAACATATACACACGCACACACACACCTGCGCAGTCATTGTACTTGTTTAGAATAGGTGTGTGCCCCACCTCATTAAAAGGAGACTCGATGTCACCAGACGCCAGCCCTCAGTCAGTCTGGGCCCCCTCCTCTCCTCTGTCAGCACCCTCCACAGAGATTTACAGTAGCCCAGTTAATGAAATGTGTGTCTGTGTGTCTGTGTGTTTGTGTGCGTACGTGTGTGTGATACATGCTACCATATTTAAGGGATTGGCGGGCTAATTAAGCTTGGTCTGTGAGCATGCTCACTAACTGGGGGTCAACAAAGAGTCACTGTTTGGGGAGTTAAGGGTGTGGGAGGGGGGTGTCCTTAGATATTAGAGGTAGTGAAAATTGGAAACAGACTATCCATTCAATTAGCCAGAGGGCAGGAGAAATGGAGCCCAGGCAGCATAACACACACACACACACACTGTCAGAACTCCTCCAGGTCCAGATGGAATGGGTAATAGGGGCGCTGCGCTGCTCTGCTCCCATTAAAGAGTAGCAACCCCTGGACACAAGCTGCAGGCCTGTTCAAATGCCCTGGGTCTGGCTCCCCTCATACATATGTATGAAACATATAGAGGAATGTATGAAACATATAGAGGAATGTATGAAACTTATAGAGGAATGTATGAAACATATAGAGGAATGTATGAAACATAAAGAGGAATGTATGAAACGTATAGAGGAATGTATGAAACTTATAGAGGAATGTATGAAACGTATAGAGGAATGTATGAAACGTATAGAGGAATGTATGAAACATATAGAGGAATGTATGAAACATAAAGAGGAATGTATGAAACGTATAGAGGAATGTATGAAACTTATAGAGGAATGTATGAAACGTATAGAGGAATGTATGAAACGTATAGAGGAATGTATGAAACTTATAGAGGAATGTATGAAACTTATAGAGGAATGTATGAAACGTATAGAGGAATGTATGAAACTTATAGAGGAATGTATGAAACGTATAGAGGAATGTATGAAACGTATAGAGGAATGTATGAAACTTATAGAGGAATGTATGAAACTTATAGAGGAATGTATGAAACGTATAGAGGAATGTATGAAGCTTATAGAGGAATGTATGAAACGTATAGAGGAATGTATGAAACGTATAGAGGAATGTATGAAACTTATAGAGGAATGTATGAAACATATAGAGGAATGTATGAAACTTATAGAGGAATGTATGAAACGTATAGAGGAATGTATGAAACATATAGAGGAATGTATGAAACTTATAGAGGAATGTATGAAACTTATAGAGGAATGTATGAAACTTATAGAGGAATGTATGAAACGTATAGAGGAATGTATGAAACGTATAGAGGAATGTATGAAACTTAGAGAGGAATGTATGAAACGTATAGAGGAATGTATGAAACTTATAGAGGAATGTATGAAACGTATAGAGGAATGTATGAAACTTATAGAGGAATGTATGAAACTTATAGAGGAATGTATGAAACTTATAGAGGAATGTATGAAACTTATAGAGGAATGTATGAAACTTATAGAGGAATGTATGAAACTTATAGAGGAATGTATGAAACGTATAGAGGAATGTATGTGTGTACAGGCGTACAGGACCCCCGGTCCAGTGAATCACTGCTCACTCAGAACCAATGACTTCACTCCTCCTGTCCTCCTCCTTTCTCATACTACCAGCTCAACTCTCATGAACACCCTACTGGATTGCGTCACTCATGTTATACTGATTAATCACCGCCCTCCCCCACCCCCCATATGCCCATCTACTCCCTCCCTACTGTTTACCCATAATGCAGCTCATTTTTTACATCCCCTTCGTCCTTTGTCCATAGCGTGCTAGGAAATCATATTCAATTTTCATAGTTGTCATTCTCATCATACACCCAGCATAGACCCCATTACTTTGAACTGAAGTTTTATCTTCTGAAAGACAATTTGCTGATATTCGTTCGCTCTCATCACCCACAGTGATGAGCAAACAGGCGAAGGGAGTGAGAGCCCTCAATAGAGACCCTGATAGGTTTTAGATATACAACTCTATGCAGAGTCATTCCAGTAGTAAATGGGCATGTTAAAGTGTTTATGCGGGCAGATCTGAATGAGTAGGGACATGAAGGGAAGGGGGTCGACGGCAACACTGCAGCTAGCTAGTGCTCTGAGATGGATAGCTAACTACACATGGGTGACTGACTGGGGATCAAATACGTACCGGATAAGTATCATCCACATTTAAGTTACACATGATGAGCAATTTATGAAACCATGTACTGTACATTCAGTGAATGCTTCAGTATTTAGATGACTCTTTTACCCGGCAGTGATCAAATGTATCCATAGTGTTCAATTCATTAATTTAGTTTCTCATATGCAATAGAAAATAACAATTTAAATATAATATATATTTAAAAAATTTACCAAGATTCTATTTTGTTTTCAACCGACATATCCTTGTGGATTATTTTATGATGATTAACACATTTTTACTTTTATTTTGTGTGTGAGTGTGGGTGGGTGGGTGTATGCGGCTGTGTGTAAGACTAAAATGGGTGTCCTTCCTCTTGCTCTGGCCCCATCTTGCGCTCTGTGACCTGTGCGCCTGCATTAACGCGCTGGAGAGGAAGGGTAGAGGTTCGGGGGAAATTAGTGGTGCTGGGGAGGTCATGTGGGTCAAGGTGAACACGGAATGCAGGAAAATACCATGACAGACTTCGGGAAAACCATTGCATCCCCCCCTTTTCTCTCTCTCTCTCTCTCTCTCTCTCTCTCTCTCTCTGTCTCTCTCTCTCTCTCTATATATATATACAGTGCATTCGGAAAGTATTCAGACCCCTTGACTTTTTCCACATTTTGTTACGTTACAGCCCTATTCTAAAATAGATTAAATTGTTTTTTTTATACACAAAAGTCTATACACAATACCCCATAATGACAGAGAAAAAACAGGTTTTTAGAAATGTTGGCTAATTTATATAAAAATAAATAATAATATCACATACAGTGCCTTCGGAAATTATTCAGACCCCTTGACTTATTTCACAATTTGTTTGGTTACAGCCTTATTCTGAAATTGCTTAAAAACACATTTTCCTCATCAATCTACACGCTATAGCCCATAATGATAAAGGAAAAATAAGAATTTTTGAAATGTTTGCTAATTTATATATGTTTTGTTGTTGAAATATCACATTTACATAAGTATTCAGACCCTTTACTCAGTATTTTGTTGAAGCACCTTTGGCAGCGATTACAGCCTCCAGTCTTCTTGGGTATGACGCTACAAGCTTGGCACACCTGTATTTGGGGAGCTTCTCCCATTCTTCTCTGCAGATCCTCTCAAGCTCTGTCAGGTTGGATGGGGAGCATTGCAGCACAGCTATTTTCAGGTCTCTACAGAGATGTCTGTGCTCTGGCTGGGCCACTCATGGACATTCAGAGACATGTCCCGAAGCCACTCCTGCATTGTCTTGGCTTTGTCCATGGGGTCATAAGGTGATCCTTTGCCCCAGTCTCAGGTCCTGAGCGCTCTGGAGCAGGTTGTCATCAAGGATCTCTCTGTACTTTGCTCCGTTCATCTTTGACTCGATCCTGACTACTAGTCTTCTAGTCCTTGCTGCTGAAAAACATCCCCACAGCATGATGCTGTCACCACCGTGCTTCACCATAGGGATGGTGCCAGATTTCCCAGATCTGTGCCTGGACACAATCCTGTCTCTGAGCTCTACGGGCAATTCCTTTGACCTCATGGCTTGGTTTTTGCTTAGACGTGCACTGGGGGACCTTATATAGACAGGTGTGTGCCTTTCTAAATCATTTGAATTGACCACAGGTGGACTCCAAACAAATTTTAGAAACATCTCTAGGATGGTCAATGGAAACAGGATACACCTGAGCTTAATTTCAATTCTCATAGCAAAGGGTCTGAATACTTATGTAAATATAGCATTTCAGTTTTGAATTTTTTATATATTTGCAAAAATGTCTAAAATCCTGTTTTCGCTTTGTCATTATGGGCTATTGTATGTAGATTGCTGAGGATAATTTTTTTTCATCCATTTTAGAATAAGGCTGTAACGTAACAAAATGTGGCTAAAGTCAAGGGGTCTGAATACTTTCCAAAAGCACTGTATATACACTGAACAAAAATAGAAACGCAACATGTAAAGTGCTGGTCCCATGTTTCATGACCTGATATAAAAAATCCCAGAAATGTTTCATACACACAAAAAGCGTATTTCTATCAAATGTTGTGCTCAAATTGGTTTACATCTCTATTAGTGAGCATTTCTCATTTGCCAAGATAATTATCTAACTGACAGGTGTGACATATCAAGAAGCTGATGAAACAGGATGATCATTACACAGGTGAACCTTCTGCTGGGGACAATAAAAGGACACTCTAAAAGTTTTGTCACACAACACAATGCCACAGATGTCTAAAGTTTTGAGGGAGCGTGCAATTTGCACGGTGACTGCAGGAATGTCCAACAGAGTTGTTGCCAGAGAATGTAATGTTAATTTCTCTACCAGAAGCCGCCTCCAACATAATTTTAGAAAATGTGTCAGTACGTCCAACTGGCCTCACAACCACGTGTAACCACGCCAGCCCAGGAACTCCACATCCGGCTTCTTCACCTGCGGGATCGTCTGAGGAGGTTTGCTGAGGAGTATTTCTGTCTGTAATAAAGCCCTTTTCTGTGTAAAAACGAATTCTGATTGGCTCTCAGGTGGATGGGCTTATGCCCAAAATTTGAAATGGTGTTTTTTACATTGGATAGAAGTGGAGACTCTGAGCTCGAAAATTGTATATCATACACTACATTTGAGGAACAATGGGAAAGTAATTCTGCTTCGAAAGTTGATAAAGTTGACTTGTAACCTAACTTTTGAGAAAATGGCCATTGAATGTGTACACCTAGTGGAGAGATCTTCTTTGTCTACACCCATTCAGCATCGTTCACACCATCTATAGCCTTAGCCCCACCCATCTCTTTAAGGATTCACATGTGAGGCCATGTACTAAACAACCAAAGATTTCAAGACTGAAGACCGGTTTATATTATGGGTGTGTCGTAAATTTAATCTGGAGTGTCAGAGTGTGCTCAGAGTGCGCTCTGGGCGTTCGTAAACTCAGAGCTTTGTCAGATTGTCCGTTCGTAAATTCAGATCGTTCCGCTCTCGGAGCGTTTAGAGCACTCACTGGACGCTCTGGCCGAGGAGTAGAGTTGATCCGAGCGTTCTGACCTAACAGGTACCCAAGCTAAATGGCTAATGTTGGCTAGCTTGCTAGCTACTTCCAGACACAAAAGAGAGAATAGCTCACTATGACCATTTTACTCGCCCTTGCAGAGCTGGTTAGGCTGTTTTTATGTTATCCAGAGCGTTGGTGACTGCAGCTGTGCTGCCGGCAACAATTTAATTATGCTGTTTTGCCAACGTTTACTGACAGCGGCCATATTCAACGGGTGTTGAGCGTTCGTAAATTTGCCAGTTATTCTGCGCTCTGGCACAACTCAGATAAGAGTGCTCTGAAATTGTTGTAGATAGGCAGAGCCAATTTACCAGCTACATCTAGAGTTGTTTCAGTGACATTATGAACATTCTATTGAAATGGTTACTTGCATAGTAGTGGAGTATTTTGTATAGACATGTAGCTAGCTAGCTAAACAATGAATCAACTCATAACGTTACTACCCTGCATGAATCTGCAGGTTCAATATTAACTAGCTAAGATTAGGTTATAACTAGCAATGCAAATGTCTCTGAGATACGAATTATATAACTACACAGATCATACAGGTAACTTTAGCCAATGAGCCAGCCAGCTAATGTGATGGCTTTCAAAAAACCTGCGTTAGAAAGGATTACCTACACATACTGACCACCTCATGATATAAACAGAAGAGTTCTACATGGCAGACCAATCTGAACTCATATCTCGGCATATCCAGCCCACTCATTATCTCAGCCAATCATGGCTAGCGGGAAGGTTGCTGACTTTTTCCAAGGCTGGACCAACTAAGCTTGTATTAAGTATTTAGAGATGGCATACAAGTTTGTTATTAAGGCAAATTAAAGTTCACAAGTTCCAGAAGGCATTTCTGCCAAAAAACGCATTTTGTTTTAATATATTTTTATTTATTTTACCGTTATTTTACCAGGTAAGTTGACTGAGAACACGTTCTCATTTGCAGCAACGACCTGGGGAATAGTTACAGGGGAGAGGAGGGGGATGAATGAGCCAATTGTAAACTGGGGATTATTAGGTGACCATGATGGTTTGAGGGCCAGATTGGGAATTTAGCCAGGACACCGGGGTTAACACCCCTACTCTTACGATAAGTGCCATGGGATCTTTAATGACCTCAGAGAGTCAGGACACCCGTTTAACGTCCCATCCGAAAGACGGCACCCTACACAGGGCAGTGTCCCCAATCACTGCCCTGGGGCATTGGGATATTTTTTAGACCAGAGGAAAGAGTGCCTCCTACTGGCCCTCCAACACCACTTCCAGCAGCATCTGGTCTCCCATCCAGGGCCTGACCAGGACCAACCCTGCTTAGCTTCAGAAGCAAGCCAGTAGTGGTATGCAGGGTGGTATGCTGCTGGCTATATAACGTTTTTAAACTTTAAAAAAAAGGTTTACGTTCAAATGGCTCTCCTGTGAAGTAGTGACGCACGACATACGCCTAGTTTCCTGAAACAAGTCACAAATGGGAGCCTAATAAATTTATTTAATTTGACTGATTTCCTTCTATGAACTGTAACTCAGTACAATCTTTGATTGTTGAGTTTATATTTTTGTTAAGTATATATACATTTTTCCCCCTCTCCATTGTCCTCTCACCCTGTGTCGTGCTGAACTGAGGGTCCAGATCAGGCTCTCAGGTGGCCATCATGTAGGACCCATTCTCCGTTCACCAGTCCACCTCAGATTGCCTCCCTCCTGGCCAGAATAGCTCTTCTGCTGACCTGCTCCCCGCCCTCCTAATCCTCCTTCTCTCGGCCTGAATGGCTCTTCTGCCAACCTGCTCATCTCTCTCCAAATTCTCCTCCTCCCAGACAGAATCGCTCTTCTGCCTACCTGTACACCTACCCTCTGAATCCTCCTTCTCCCAGTCAGAATGGCTTTTCTGGCGTTCTGCTCACCTCCCCACCTCCCTCCGTATCAGCAATCCAGGACTCTATTGGCTCTAATTAGCTCTGTTAAGTCATTTGGCAAGGCTGAGTTTATACTCAGAAGACTGATGAAGGTGTCGGCCTCATGGCCAAAGTGCTTGATCTCCTATTCCAGTCGTTTAGAGGAGGACCTAATACAATAAAGTGCCATTCATTATCCCCTGTCTGAAAACACCCTAATCATCCAAATTAAGCAAAATGAAATTTCCCTTCGTCCTCGGTTGGGAGGGAAAGAAATTCTTCCTCTCTCTCTTTATTCCCTCATTTGGAGGACTTACTTGTCCAAGGTTACTAGGCAATTAAGACCTATAGCAGGGCTAAACTAACTTTCTCTGTCTCGTTGCTATGCTGGCCGAGCACCCACACAACTCTGTTTCTTAAAGTGAAATTCTACTTTTCACAAGAGCCTCCCCTCTGAAAAAGTTTGTCTTATTTTGGTTAATTTTAGGTTTTGGGAAACAGTAAATATCCTCGTTCTCAGAGACGATAAAGCTTGGATACCACTTCCAGACTCAGAGTGAAGGAGAGGCATACATACCAAATGACACCCTTTTCCCTATGTAGTACACTACTTTTGACCATAGTCCTATTCGCTCGGGTCGAAAGTAGTGCTCTATATAGGGAATAGGGTGTCATTTACCATTTCACACGGTAGATCATGTCAGGAAGCCTCTCCTCTATGACTATGAGATGATTGATTAAATTGCCCCAAACTAGCTACTTTTCCTTCATTAAACCCGTAGGTGGCAGCTAACTCAGTTTTCTCTCTTCAGTAGACTCAACTTTGCGGTTGTGGCCGAGGTGTTGTCACAGTGCGAGAGAGGGGGGACACTCTGTTCCCTTGTTAATGTGATTTGTGTTGCTCACTGAAGACATGGCGCTAGGCTAGCATGACATTAGAGAAAGTGACCCTCCTTTCCTCGTAATACCTCATCCGATGATGCAACATGTTTTTCTGGTTATTTGATTTGTGGTTCGGGATTTTTTGGGCGATGGGGGTGCTGGATTGTGTACTACGCTCAGACCTCATTAGTGTCTATGGCAAAGACACAATGTTGAATAAGATGTTGTGTGACGTGCTGTAGAGTACTGTAGGCTAGAATCTTTCACTCTATCTCTGAGTCTGTTTGGTGAATTGATGTGGTGGTGAGTAAAATATGGTGCAACGTACCGGAGTACAGTAGGTTTTTCTGTGTCTGGCTGGAAGAGTTTAGACTGCGTCACTGCCTGCATAGAACCATGCCTGCTTCTCCAGTAAAAATCCATTGGATTTCCTGCATCCACTGTGTTACTTTAGGTTCAGTGAGCTCGGTAGGGATTATTTAACCTTTACAAATTGAACAGAGCCACCAGGAGCCCAGACTATTGTAAACATGAAGCACTTCAATATATCCTCTCTCTCCTTCTCGCTCTCCCCCCCCCCCCCCCCCCCCACTCTCTCTCGCTTTCTCTCCATGGGTTATTTTGTAAAAATCCCTGAGTAAGATGATGCGTAGAGACCTTGGTAGACAGATTCTAATAGAAATACAGTAAATATGCTGCAATTCCGCTGTGAAAGAGTGTGTATGGATGAAATCTCCACAATACTTGACCTTTTTTCTTTTTGTATAGTCACAAAGGAGCTTTCTGTTTCCAGACAGATTCACCCTAACACGATCACATTTATTTATTTTTCTACTAGAATTATCTTTGGACGATGACTATGATTTTTCTGGCTATGTAACCACTGGAAAAATAGGACAGTGCACTCAGCTGTAAACCATCTATAAACTGAAGGGTAGGACTTTCTCTGCTTCTGGAAATGCTTCCATCAGCTCATGTGCAGGTAGTGAATGGTGTACAGTGTACAGAGAGGGAAAAACTGTTCAGCGGTGAGGGCTGTGTGTTTGTGTGCATGTGTGTGTGTGTTTCCCTTCAGGGCGAGGTGAATTGAGGTTTGTGTGTCCTCGTTTCCACAGAGCTTTACGGCACACAGACTATTAAACCAAATTGTGCCAGAGTTTACCTCTGGGCAGTTATCTTGGTGTCTCTTTCTTAGGCGATATTCCGATAGTATTGTCTGTTGAGGATGATTGACAGCCATCGTCGATGGTGACGACATCCTGATATGACAGACGATAATAAACCCTTTTCAGCTTGACTGGCCTCGTGCAGTTAAGAGAAGAGGGAAGTCAGGCAGTGTATGGGTAACATTCTGAATAAATTGCCTATATTCCTATTTGCTGTAGCTTATTTCAATGAATATGTTATATTTACAGAATGCAAGAGAACAATGTAGACATGGCTAAGTTTCACCAAAGCAGCGCAAAATGTCCGCTCATAAAACTTTTTTCTCACTCTTCAATAGCGGATGACTTCTCCCGCCGCGATATTTCATGATTAAACAATTAAATTATCTAACGGAGTTCTAGGCTATAGCAGAATGTGTAAAGTTGTTTTTTAATTAACTACAAGTGTGGTAGGCATATGGTAATAATGAAAGAGATAGAACAAACAATAGTAAGATAGAAAATTGAATGAGAAATTTGAACAAACCTTACAGTTGAGCAAAACATTCATTAATATGACAGAAGTCATGCATGCAAGACTGAAAAAAAATCCCTCCTGTGAACCAAATAGCCAAAAGCCTAATCCTACTAATTGAAAACTCAAATTAAAGTTATGTAAACTATATTTAGTCTCCGATGTTTAAAGTTGCACAATGAGCACTTTTTACATCTTCACAGTTGTTGGTTAGCTAGCTAGCAATTCTTTTGCCATATTAACATAGATGTGACATCGGTCAAAACTCCTCAAAATAAGACCAGGTTTTGACCAGGTTTTTATTTGTTTTGACATTTTTTGTTGGGGGTTTACAGGTACGATATTCATTTCAATTAATATATTTTGTTTATATAACATGTACCTGTGGGCTAAACTAAAGTAAGAAATACATACAGAAATTATCATATTGATCAAAAATGATTTTGTAATAGTAAAATTGGTATGTAAAGAAAAATACATGTTGGGAATGGGATTTCTTTACTTACCAATTTTACTATTACAAAATCCATCACAAGCTGATAGATCACTAGTGTACTGCGATGAAGCCCTGTGACTTTGACCGGCAATTACAAGTCATTGTATTTGGCGGTCAAAGAAAATTTGAAAATGTTGCTCTGGATTTATTTGGGATGGCGACAAAGATCATGGCAAAGATGATGGCATTTACAACAGTCTCTGAATAATTCTCTATTGAATTTGAAAAGCAGATTTTTCGATTGAACGAGGCCAGCAATTAGGAAGCCAAACGTCTTTCCCTCTCCCCCTAAACATACTTATCACCTCAGGCAATGAACAATCTTCTATCCCACACTCAATCGGCTGTAAGACATTCCACCCATACTAAGAGTGCAGACCTACATAACAAGAGACAGGTAAATTAATGAGGAAGAACTGGGCTAATCATCCTTCTCTTTAGCCTTACACTCTGACTGACAGTGGCCTCGCTGGTCCTTTTGTGTCACACGGGTTGAGGTCACAGCTCCCTCAGAATGTGTGGATGTCATTGCATTCCCAACCTCCTTCCACGGAAGGCCCCCATTGTCTTGTGACTTCCATTGTCCCCCAGGTGAGATTATATTGTGCCTGTGCCACATATCCCCACCTTTGGAGTGCCACACACTGCCACACACTGTCACACACAGCACGGGAGTGACAGGCGATGGCAGTGACACAAGGTGACAGGTGACACAGTTAGCAGTGAGAGCCATTGTACCAACCACACTGTAGCTTCCTGCCCCCTCTGTCATCCTGCCAGGATACGTCCTCCCTCCTCAGAACTGGCCACTCAAAAGGACCCTTCATATCACAGGACACAGATAACACAGACAGACAATACATTGAGACTAGGGAAAGGGTGAAAAGGAAAATGCATTTAGCTAAAGGGCTAGATGGAAAAACAGGGCATTGTTCCCATTCAGGAATTGATTATAGTGGTGTGCATAAGCCGTCCTTTATTTCACGTTGAACCAGCTTTCATCTTTTGCTCTCTCTACAATACTGGGTCCTGGTTCACATCAGCTTATTGTACACTGCTACTATTGTACTGAACATGTGCTATTTATGATACTATAGATGTCTGTTATATGGCTCTGTGTGCATCTAGGGTTAAACTATAATGATAGACTTGTGTCCCTCCTCCAGATACTCAACTCTCCTTTGATCTGTGCTCTTTCATATGTCTTGATGTGGCCTCATCAGAGCAAGATGAAGGATTTAAGATGGCCTCAAAAACATTGCCGTGTAATTATAGGGAGCATGGGAGCTGGTGCAGATATGACAAACATTTTATTTACGATGACAACGGTTCTCTCTCATTAATACATGGGGTATTTTTCCTCAGCTAAGATCAGTTTAGTTAATCAAATATGTTATGGGGAGTATATATATGGTGTATTTAGCAGAGGACTACAGGCATGTTGCTGTGGGTTAGCCTGGCTCTCGACATTTATAGCTATTACGTCTGTTGTCAAGCTGCGTACTGTATTTTTCATTAAAATAGGGGGAACAGAGGCCGCGTTGTGAGATCACCAATATGCATTAGGGCAAAAAAAGAGAAAAAGGAATGAGCGCAGAAAAAGAAATAGCAAATGTCTGGTTTGGTGTGTAAGGTTGATTTAACGCTCCTATCCTGTCATTTTGTGTCAGAACCTTTTTGAAAGAGAGTTTGCTGAACTTAAGAGTGGAACTGGCTTCCATTGCACTCTAATAATGTGTGAGCTCAACCTCGCCACAGTGCAGTGAGTGTGTGTGTGTGTGTGTGTGTGTGTGTGTGTGCGTGCGTGTGTGTGTGTGTGTGTGTGTGTGTGTGTGTGTGTGTGTGTGTGTGTGTGTGTGTGTGTGTGTGTGTGTGTGTGTGTGTGTGTGTGTGTGTGTGTGTGTGTGTGTGTGTGTGTGTGTGTGTGTGTGTGTGTGTGTGTGCGCATGAGTTCATGCATTAGTGTGTGTGTGTGTGTGTGTGTGTGTGTGTGTGTGTGTGTGTGTGTGTGTGTGTGTGTGTGTGTGTGTGTGTGTGTGTGTGTGTGTGTGTGTGTGTGTGTGTGTGTGTGTGTGTGTGTGTGTGTGCATGCACATGATAGTGTGTTAGCAGCAAATTGGAGAGCACCAAGGAAAAGTGTATTCCCAGTGACCTCCTTTTATTACTGTGACCTCCCAATATCCTCTTCTTAGATTCTGGCGAGGAATACCTCTTGCAGGAATAAATTAAACGTCATTTATTCAACTCAAACCAAATTATACAATTAGGGAAGCAATTTAGTGAGAGACACTGGATTTGCGTAAACCAGGGATAACCTCCTAGCAAGATAGGACTTGATGGTTCGATATGTCTGGAATTGTAACCAGATGTGCGCTGAAGGCAACGAGATGCTAGCGCCCAAGCCCAAAATGTTGACGCAGCATTTCAGAAATTGAAATTGTCAGTAGGGGTTCACCTAATTTCCCCGCAGCTGATTAAATAATTGTTATTTAATGTAAGTGCCCCTGCAGATTACTTAAGTGAATTAAATGTAATTTCATTTCAAGAGCTTTGTTTATAAGCAGTCGATTTAGACCACAAGCTCTCTCTCTCGCTCTCTGTCTGTCTCTCTCGCTCTCTCTCTTTCTTTCTCTTTCTCTCTCTTTCTATGGCAAGAATCTGTATGGTTTTATTACTAATTACTAGTTGATGTTTTCAATCCTAAAAATGGATTAACACTCATATTTGATATTTAAGCTAGTATTAGGTACTTTTGCTTAAATAACTGAATTAACTTTTTATTCTAATATAACTTTAATAAATTATTGGTACTAATATAACTGAAATGAAACCTAATGATGAAGTGGTGGGGTGGAAAGTCATCGCCCACTCCCCTCACCTGGCCGGATAAATAAATACATGTAATTAGGGTTCCAGGTCTAATTATCCAGCATTCCCCTCACCGGGAGGATGGAAAGAGTGGGTGGCGTCTCTAGGCACGCCAACGGAACAGAAGGCATTAATAATCAATCACAGACAAACAGAATTCACATGCAACACCTAGTGTACCTACCGATCGTGCAAAACACTGTCAGAGTCATTTATCACAGGTATCTGGATTAATAACATGGCCCGTTCATGCTTATTGCTCTAGGTTTTTCTATTTAGTTTCTTGCAGTTCGCTGTGCAGTACAGGGAATATCATACTTTGGAACTCAGATAATTCAAGTATTCACTGTAAGTTAAGTGTTGCCAAAGTGTTATGGATGAGTCTGTTACTGCTGTACTGTAGCTCAGAATATGTGTTGAAGGGTTGCTGCAAGTCATATTTGGTTGAAGGTGGATGGTAGGGAGGCTGGTGGCTGTCTTTCCCAGTCGAAATAGATAGAATCTCTAGAAAGGGCTTGGAGCCTCTAACTCTGGCAATTTGACTGGTAAACTCATGGGTACACTCTCAATGGCTTCCAGTCCACCAATTATGCCATCGTTGACTTGATTCAATTTATACGGCTAAGTTACACAGCACCAGCATCAGCACCACCAGCAGAAGTAGCAGCAGCACCACCAGCAGTAGTAGCATCTGTGCAGCGTGAAGTATAAATGCAGGGTAGCTCGCAGGGTGGCCGACAGATCCCAGATAGCAGGATCAGTGTGAGGACCAGATACAGTGATGAACTGAGGCAGGTCAGTAGAGAAACAAGGACCACTCTCGCAGTAGCTCGCTCCCTGGCAAAAAAACAATACATCACCGCAGTCGCCAAGGCAGAGACTCCCCGCCGCCTGATACGTGGCAAGAGAGAGAAAAATTGTCCTTTTGCACTTAGGGAAAACAAAGACAATCAGAGCTTTCTTTTTTTGTCATTTTTTATTTCTTCTCTCTGTCTAAAGAGCTGCCTAAGTCATCCAGGCTGCAGCTGTTAAAAAAAAAAGTATTATATTTTTAAGAAAAAGAGGCCAAACCTTGCAAGTCTAGGTATGGCTTCGTTTTTACAGATGGCAGAGCAGACCTAGATGATAATTGAAAAGGAAGTCTGGAACTGTGAGCCATTTGACAAGGGTGGACTATTTCTGTTGCTTTTCCTGTGTAATTGACACTTGAACTTACTGGAGAGAGACCCCCCCGGACACATACACACACACGCACATGCATGCATTCTCGCACACACACCACACGCCACACACACCACACGCACACACACACACTTCCTCGTGCATGCACACAAACGCACGCACGCACTCGCGTGCACACACACACACATTCTCAAAACCCCCACCAGTCCCAGCCACCTACCAACACAACTGGCAATAATGACATGCTATACACAGGACTGCAGACATGTCTTGATTGGGCCTGATTAGTGAAACTGCAGTAGTAAACTGCTAGGAACATGAGCTCATATGGTACATGGTATGGACAGCTGGAACCTCAAATTAACCAGAACAAGTATTTGTTCAACATACACTACCTATTTTTCCTGGTGTATTTTTGTATTAGTATTTTATTTCTTTACAATAACAGCACTTACGGTTGACCGAGGCAGCTCTAGCAGGGCAGAAATTTGACAAACTGACTTGTTGGAAAGGTGGCATCCTATGACGGTGCCACGTTGAAAGTCACTGAGCTCTTCGGTAAGACCGTTCTACTGCCAATGTTTGTCTATGGAGATTGCATGGCTGTGTGCTCGATTTTATACACCTGTCAGAAATGGGTGTGGCTGAAATAGCAAAAACCACTAATTTGAAGCGGTGTACACATACTTTTGTATATACAGTGCATTCGGAAAGTATTCAGACCTTTTGAATTTTTCAACATTTTGTTACATTACAGCCTTATTCTAAAATGTGTTATATAAAACATTTTCCTCATCAATCTACACACAATACCGCATAATGACAAAACAAAAACAGTTGCTTTTTCTGTTGCTTTTCCTGTGTAATTAACACTTGAACTTACTGGAGAGAGACTCTCCCCAGACACATACACACACTTTTTGTTACATTGCAGCATTATTCTAAAATGGATTATATACAAATTCTCCGTAATGACAATGTTTGCTAATTTATATTTTACTTTGATTTTAAATATATATATATCACATTTGCATAAGTATTCAGACCCTTTACTCAATACTTTGCTGAAGCACCTTTGGCAGCGATTACAGCCTCCAGTCTTCTTTTTTGTAAAATTATAAAAAACATGATTTGGAAAGGCACACACCTGTTTATATGAGGTCCCACAGTTGACAGTGCATATCAGACCTAAAACCCAGCCTTGAGGTCGAAGGAGTTCTCCGTAGAGCTCCAAGACAGGATTGTGTTGAGGCACAGATCTGGGGAAGTATACCAAAAAATGTCTGGAGCATTTTTACCAAAATAACAATTATTTCACCATTATTTAACCAGGTAGGCTAGTTGAGAACAAGTTCTCATTTACAACAGCGACCTGGCCAAGATAAAGCAAAGCAGTGCAACACAAACAACAACACAGAGTTACAAATGGAATAAACAAGCGTACAGTCAATAACACAATAGAAAAAAAAGAAAGTCTATATACAGTGTGTGCAAATGGTCCCCAAGAACACAATGGCCTCCATCATTCTTAAATGGAAGAAGTTTGGAACCATCAAGACTCTTCCTAGAGCTGGCCGCCCGGCCAAACAACAATTGGATGAGAAGGGCCTTGGTCAAGGAGTTGAGTGGCCTTTATGGTAGAGTGGCCAGATAGAAGCCACTCCTCAGTAAAAGGCACATGACAACCTCCTTGGAGTTTGCCAAAAGGCACCTAAAGGACTCTCAGACCATGAGAAACAATATTCTCTGGTCTGATGAAACCAAGATTTAACTATTTGGCCTGAATGCCAAGCGTCACGTCTGTAGAAAACCTGGCACCATCCCCACGGTGAAGCATGGTGGTGGCAGCATCATGCTGTGGGGATGTTTTTCAGCGGCATGGACTGGGAGACTACTCAGGATGGAGGGAAATATGAACAGAGCAAAGTGCAGAGACATCGTTGATGAAAACCGGCTCCAGAGCACTCAGGACCTCAGACTGGGGTGAAGTTTCACCTTCCAACAGGACAACGACCCTAAGCACACAGCTAAGACAATGCAGGAGTGGCTTCGATTCTTTGAATGTCCTTGAGTGTCCTTGAGTGACCCAGCCAGAGCCCAGACTTGAACCCGATCTAACATCTCTGGAGAGACCTGAAAATAGTTGTGCAGCGACAGAGCTTGAGAGATTCTGCATACAAGAATGGGAGAAACTCCCCAAATACAGGTGTGCCAAGCTTGTAGCGTCATACCCAAGAAGACTCGAGGCTGTAATCGTTGCAAAGGGGCTTCAACAAAGTACTGAGTAAAGGGTCTGAATACTTATAAATATGCTTAGTCATTATGGGTTGTTGTGTGTAGATTGATGAGAAGGAAACATTTTTTAAATCCATTTTAGAATAAGGCTGTAACGTAACAAAATGTTTAAAAAATCAAGCGATTTGAATACTTTCCGAATGAACTGTATAGTGGATCTACAATACAAAATCCATAATACAGCAATATAACAATATTACAATGTACTTGTATGTAGAGTGTGTGTGTTATTATGTATAGTGTTCTTCAGATATATTTGCATTGATGTTTTATGTCAATGTGTAGTAGTGTTAAGAGGTCTTTAAGACGACACATTTGTTGTAGTTTCTTATGCTATCATTTATGTATGAAGTGAGTATCTGTTTGATTGAGTAGATCTCGTTGCCTGCTCTATTGATTACAGTTCAGCAGACCACTGTTGCAGGTTATTCATTGCAGGTCGAGCCACACGCCACTTGTTGTAAAATGTCACTTCAGATCACCTTGGACCGAGCTCCACCACTGGCTGCTTCACTCACTGAATAAAGGGAGAATATTTCACTTGGAAGAGGAAGACATATTGTCTGATGCCATGTCTCTGATTGACTTATATATGGTAGCCTAGCTATCAGCCTGGGCAAAGTATGTCTACAATTCACTACAAGTATTAACTGTTTTTTTTAGTGGGTAGATCAGATTTAATATTGCAGATAGTTTTGGCTTCCATCACTGTAATTGTCTGCATCATTTCCAATCCCCCATATATTTTTTGTAAATATATTTTCCTTTGTTTTTAGCCCCTTCAGCTAACCTCAACCCCTCCCATCTATCTCTGAAGACCATCCAGTTTTGATTTTATTTGCCATATATTTTTTATTTGTGCTGTTTCACAAAAGTTCTGAACCTATATACATTTTACGGACACAGTATATTTTACATGAGTTATCTTGTTGTTTTTAGTCCCACCACTTAACCCCTCCCATATATCTCTGAACACCATCCATCTATTTGACATATATTTTTCAACTGTGCTGTGATGTTTCACAATAGTTCTGAACCTTTCTATTCTCATAGTTTCTAAATTGTAAATTAAAGATACATTTTTTTGCTAAGAGTATTATTGTATTATTGATCGATTGACTATGACTTTTTAAATCACCCAGCAGTGCTATTTGCAGAGTTAGCTCCAAGTAAATGTTGCAATTTCTCAGCCATTCCTGAACCTGCGACCAAAAACAAGCTACATATGGACAGTACCAAAACAAATGATCTAATGATTCTGTCTGAAACTCTTAAGTTTTGAATCAGGCTTCGTTTTGTGTATCAATTCATAAACCATGTGCCAGTCTTAGCTGTTGTTTGTTGGTCGAAGCCCAACTTGTCTAGAGCAAGGAGAAGGAGATACATGTTGAGCGAGACAAATAGGACTGCTATCAGCTCGAGCTGTGCTCAACCTGTAAACATTTACACTTTCCAGCTGTTGGAAGTGTCTGTGACTCTAAGCAAAACACGTGTGAGTAATTTGGCCGAGGCAGTCGGGGTTCGGGCATGAGCCTGGAGGGGGAAGAAAACACAGGGATGATGATGGACACAGTGTTTAGCTTGTAACGCTAGAACAGGATAGGAAAGAATAAATCAATCAATCAATCATACCTGTCATTCCAGCCATGTGGCAACCACATAAAAACTCCTTGAGATTTGGGAATGTGTTTGTTCCCCTCTCTGTCCAGGTTTCTTCTGTGGCAGTAGCCTAAGCATTGATCCTAACCATAGATTAGCCTATCATTTGTAAGCATGTTTTATTTTATTTTTTCCTTTAAGTATACCACAAAGAGAATCATTATTATTTGAGAGTAATGGTGTTCTGTAGCACATATTTGCGTGGTCTAGCTAGCAACCTGATTGGAATTTGCCTTAATTGGATGAACATAGATTTTTTACCCATTCATTCCGTGTGGTTTCGGGCTTAATTACATGTGGTTACAGGGTTAAAACAGAAATAACTAAAATTGTTAAGTTTAGGTATACATTCTGAGTTGTTAATGTTAGGGCCATGGTGTGGGGAAGGTTTCAAACAAAAATTATTGAAAACAATGTGTTGTTTCCATTAAGTATCATCAAGTACTCTCCCTGCTTGTTAGAGAATTATGAACTTCAGTGCCACAGTGGTCTAAGCAGCATGCTTTGGCTCTGAGCCTTGTGCGTTTAAGCACAGTGCTGTGCAATAGGTTTTTTTTGGGGGGGGGGGGCTCACAAAGGCAGACATCGACGTCCCCAGGACCTTTTCAAACGTCCAAAATCGACGGCTTGCTAGCTAGAGCCTACACTTATTTAATTTGAACAGGTAATCATTTGTAATTGTTCGATACATGTAATTGTTAAATTAAAGATTGACACTTTAATTTTGTAATTCTAATTGATTGTAAATGTTGATTGTATTTTCACACTTATGAATAATACATTCTGAAATTTTGAGTCTGGAAATAATAGGTAATTTTGTTGTTTCAGTTTGAAGGACGGTTTTAGGGAGACAACATTGAGTTCTTTTATTGGAGCACAAGCAGCCGTGCAGAGCGCAAATTGTGTCCCGTGCTTGAAAATGCTAATTGTCAGAGCGACTTTGCACTTGCTGATAGCCCACTAAAAACATGTCTCCATCTCATTTAATTATTGCTGTAATTTTTACTCTTTATGGCCGCGCCCTGGTACCGTCCCTTCATTCCTTTTCACTTCTTTTCATTTTCCTTGTATCTATGATTAATGTCTGATGTCAAACTTTAGATTGAGCAGGCATCAGCAAATGCGAGATCATAATTAGTTTAGCTGACGATGGGCCTCCGATAGCGCTTGCATCTGGATGGAAAATTACCCTATAGGGAACTGGCTACTCACCAGAACTTTTTACTGATACATTGTGAAACACCCGATGAATCAAGTATCCTTTCACTGCCAAGAAAGCTCTCTGGATTTGGAGCCAATATTATGTCTGTAGAAAAGCTTTCCATTCTAAATGTATCAGAGGAGAATTAGGAGCATTGTATTTTTCTGGCGAGAAGAGGACATGGCTCCCTACACAACATTTCGGAAGTTAAATAAATGGCACAATGGCGTTTACAGGCCCCTTAATCTAGATAATGCCACTGTAGCCGGCTAGCCACGCTGCGGATCACATGCAAGGCAGGACCGACCGCTTGTTACGTTCATATGTTGTTCTGCACTTGATAAGGTCGGACACTCCAATGATTCATTTAGACATTACTGATTTTCTGTACTTGCCTTATGGGTCAGCGCATTGTTATTTAACGCTAGAACAGGATAGGGGCGGCAGGTAGCCTAGTGGTTAGAGTGTTTGACTAGTAACCAACAGGTTGCAAGATCAAATCCCTGAGCTGACAAGGGAAAAAATCTGTCGTTCTGCCCCTGAACAAGGCAGTTAACCCACTGTTCCTAGGCCGTCAATGAAAATAAGAATTTGTTCTTAACTGACTTGCCTAGTTAAATAAAGATTAAAAACATTTTTTGTCTTTTTGAAATAATACGGTTAAGGAGGGCGTTAAAAGAAAATACTTGAAATCTAGTAAAGAGAAAATATTAGAAACAGTTTCCAGGTTTGAACATTTTTGAAAATGGGCTCAGAATTGCTTCCTACACAATGAGTGCCACACGTGAAGATTATAGAATGAAAATTGGGCTCCTAAAAAGGTCTCATCCTCAGCTTGTCATAGTGGTGCAGGCGATTAAGGCTGATCTCTGTCTAGTGAAGTGGTCAGGTGTCATCTCAGACTCAGTGGTATCTTACCGGACTCATTAATCAGTCTAAAGTTAATTAGTGAGAGAATCAGCTGGGTTCTATTTATCACTACCCAACTTGACCTTCTGATTGGGCAGTGTGTATGTTTGTGTGTATGTGTGTGTGGCTGCCTGCCTGCCACACTCATACAATGAACCCAGATGATGATATGATGTTTCTCCGCTCCAACCTTTTTTCTCTTCCTCTCTCTCTCTCTTTCTTTATATTTACCCTCCCCTTTGCACCCATTTTCTCACTGACTGACTGACTGACTCTCTCTCTCTCTTTTGATTTGGCTTTCAGAGACGACGAGGCTCAGGGGTATTCTGTGCCAACTGTCTGACCACCAAGACCTCGCTGTGGAGGAAGAATGCCAACGGGGGATATGTGTGCAACGCGTGTGGCCTCTATCAGAAGCTCCACTCAGTAAGGCTGGCGGGGGGAGCTTGGAAAAACACAGGAGTGTGTGTGTGTGTGTGTGTCTGTGTGTGTGTGTGTGTGTGTGTGTGTGTGTGTGTGTGTGTGTGTGTGTGTGTGTGTGTGTGTGTGTGTGTGTGTGTGTGTGTGTGTGTGTGTGTGTGTGTGTGTGTGTGTGTGTGTCAGGGGGAGGGGAGAGGGGGGCAACCTGCTATTCCAGCCCACCCACTAAAATAAAATAGCCGTTAAGTAAATGGTAGCAGGACACTGTAGCCGTTCTAGTCTGTCCACCCCACTTCCTCCCCAGGTGACTGGTGCTCCTCTCAGGGCCTGGGGGAGGAGGGGGTAAGGGGTGCCCCCATGCCCTCTCACCCCTAGCCCTGCTAATGGTGATCTGGGAGTAATCCTGCCTCAGCCTAGAATTCCCTAGCTACCCACAGATCCCAAAACATCTGACCCTAAAGTTCACACATGCTCCTCTCACACACATGCAGGCTCACACATCACATAGGTATGATAGGTCTACTCCCTCTTTCTCCCCCCTCTCTCTCTCTCTCCTTCTCCATATCTGTTCACACACATTCTCTCAGTCAAAGGCTGTGACCTCACTTTGTGGTGCCACACAGATGCAGAAAAAGAAACATGATGGGAATTAGGGATGTAACGATTCACCGATATGCATGGTCCCCAATTCAAATTTTGAAGATATGACTGCATCGATCCACGGACCCCAAACCAATCTAAATGTAGCATGCATCGGTCAGAAAATCGATTAAAACATTACAAATTGCCAGTTCACTAAATTGTTTTGCTTATATTACTTTCTTTCTACCTTCCGAAAACGGATGCTTCCTCTCCTTCAGTGTCGAACTAAGCCTGTAACTGTCTTGACAGTCATTGATCTAAAAGTCATTTTGGGAATATTGGTAGCCTAGTTAATCTGCGCACTGTGCCCAGATTCGCACGCTGACCAACGCAAGTAGCCGTAATCTTGCACATCTGCACCTTCAGCATTCAAATGCTTAAATGGCTTGTGTGATATTAGGCTTCATTAGTTAAGTGACAATCTATGTAGTTGGCTAGGTTATTGTTATCTACGCACTGTTGAAAATTGTGTTTTACCAGAATTAAAGTAAGCTACTGGAGACACAACTCTCCTCTGGCTATGCCTGCTAAACGGGGCTTACAATAGATGTAATTTCGATAGTTTACGTTCATACTTTGCCCATGCTGATAGTTCACCAATAGTTTTGGTAGTTTTTCTTTATTAAACAATCAATGTATATGGTCATTTTTCGATATAGTTGATCATTTCATAACGAGGACAGCAATAACTTTGCGAGGCGCACTGCATGGCCGAAGCGAGAGTAGAAAAGAAGCTCACTTAAAACATCCAAATGGTCAAAACCATTCGATTTTGCGATAGGGGTGAAATCTAAAGTTGTGCTATATAGTCATTGGCTGTGTCATAGCTAATTTGTAATCGATAAATATTGATACATTACCAGCTGAAATGACCAAATCGCCCTCTAGTGGCCTCATGGGTGGAACGGTTTTCATATTTTTCATAATTTCATAATTAATAAACATTGTAAAAAAAAAAATATATATATATATATATATATAAAAAATCTGGTGTTTCTATGTCAAACGGTTTTGTTATATTTCAGTCTTCTGTGATGTATATAAAGTGTAATATTGGGATAAAAACTCTAAATGTAATACATATCAACTATACACGGAGTGTGGAAAAAAACATTAGGAACACCTTTCCATGACATAGACTGACCAGGTGAATCCAGGTGAAGCTATGATCCCTTATTGATGTCACTTGTTAAATCCACTTCAATCAGTGTAGAGGAAGGGGAGGAGATTTTTAAGCCTTGAGACAATTGAGACATGGATTGTGTATGTGTGCCATTCAGAGGGTGAATGGGCAAGACTAAAGATTTGAAAGGGGTATGGTAGTAGGTGACAGGCGCACCGGTTTGAGTGTGTCAAGAACTGCAATGCTGCTGGATTTTTCATGCTCAACAGTTTCCCATGTGTATCAAGAATGGCCCACCACCCAAAGGACATCCAGCCAACTTGACACAACTGTGGGAAGCATTGTAGTCAACATGGGCCAGCATCCCTGTGGCGCTTTCGACACGTTGTAGAAAGGAAAGGGAAAGGGGGATACCTAGTCAGTTGTACAACTGAATACATTCAATTGAAATGTGTCTTCCGCATTTAACCCAACCCCTCTGAATCAGAGAGGTACGGGGGGCTGCCATAATCGACATCCACGTCTTCGGCGCCTGGGGAACAGTGGGTTAACTGCCTTGCTCAGAGTCCATGCCCCAACGAATTGAGGCTGATCTGAGTGCAAAATGGGGAGTGAAAGTCAAAATAAGAAAGGTGTTCTTAATGTTTTGTACACTCAGTGTATATCTGATTTCAGAACCAAAGTTGGGGGACAAAAAAACATAGGCTACATTGCTCCCCCTTATCAGATAGTGGTAGGATAGTAGATGCCTAGTCTCCCTTTTGACTCTGATCAGGTGCCTACATAGTACCTACACCAAAGACATACACCATTTACACACAGACACAGTACATACACCAGGGTTCCCAACTTTGCCCCACAGGTGATTTTATTTGACCCCACAATTATTATTATCATAATTTTTCGTTGTTGGACATAAAAGACTAAACACACCAACAAATCAGCTCCAACTGATAAAAAGTTTGCAAATCTGTTCCAAAGTATTCCCTCGCATAATAGAGAGATATATGTGATTGTATACCAATGTTAACAAGGTTTGAAATGATTCTGTTTTAGTCAAATATTATATCTGTTTGGGCTTCTTGCAGTTAATTTGCAATCTACAAATTATTTGTAATTATGTTCCAGCCCCCTGAACATCTGCTCACCCAAAAATCGTCCCGCAGCAGAATCTAGTTGATGATCCCTGACATACACTATAGACATACATCATCCACACACACACACACACACACACACACACACACACACACACACACACACACACACACACACACACACACACACACACACACACACACACACACACACACACACACACAGACACGCACGCACGCACACACACACACACACACACACGGCTCATGAGCTCCATCAGCAGCAGATGTTATTTTAGAATGGAAAATTCGTGTTTAAACAACAAATGTTAGTGCATCGAATCGCATCGATTCACTCTCTAATCATACCGAATCGCACCGAATCATTTCAAACTAAAAGTATCGAATGGGAATGTTATCATTATAATTCTGGAGATATGGGGAGATTGCCATTGTGTAACAGACTTCAACATGTTATCCTGAAACAGGTCAATGTTCTCAATCATTGAGGATTTTCAGAATGAAATGTTGGTTTTGAATACACAAACTGTATTTTTTTCTTCTCTCTGGCGAGTAAACCACCACGGCCTGGGCTGGAACCTTCCAAGACGTACTTCTCAATGCTCTTTGAAATGAAATAGTGTCTGGGCAAACATATGGGTAGGCAAATGTGACATCATGTGAGGAATTACCACTCGGAAACAAGGAGGCCTTTGTCTCCGCACATCACTCAACGTTAACATTTTTATGTTTAATCTTGGTAATTCGGTTACGACTGGGTTAGAGTCCACAGAGTCCGCCAGTCCAGTGTATAGTGCGTATTCTAGGCCGTGTTGCATGCCTGAAGGCGACTGGGCCGGCTGCCTGGGTGGTGGGGTGGTGAGTGGTGGGGGGGGGGGGATCTACACAGGAGGCTCCCTGAGTCGGTGTGGTCGACTGGGCCAGAGAGGGAGAGAAAGAAAGAGCCAGGCTCCAGAGAGCCTTGCTACAAGAGGCCCTTTCACTGGCCAGGCCACCTGGTGGTCTAAACCAGCTCCAGTCCAGCAGACCAGGCCTACCACAGTCAGTGAAAGAGAGAGACAGAGAGAGAATGAGACGGAAGGAGAGAGGTGAGGGAAAGACAGAGAGGAAAAGAGAGAGAGAGAGAGAGAGAGGAATGGGGTGAGAGGGAGCTTTTCCTAAGATCACCCACTCCCCTGACTCTTGTTAGGTTAGATAGAACCTAACTAAAATGTTTATTATATTCTACTAAAATGTTTGTTCTATTCTACTGCGCCATTTACTTTATGTTCGTATTCGTATATTTTATTATTTCTTATTGTTCTTGCATTGTCGTGAAAGCACCTGCGAGTAAGTATTTCGTTGGACAATGTATACCATGCTTATTCCCATACATACAACTAGTAAAACTTAAAACTGAAACTTGAACTGATGACTCCCTGTAGGTAGCTTGACCCAGCTGGGGTTTTGTGTTAGGAAAGACAATGTTTCTTTGTGTATCATATATCATTTATATTGTAGTGCATGCTTAAGCTTAAAGCATACATTGAAAAACGTCTGATATTAGTTGTTATTATATAGAATTCCGTACAATTATGTTTGTGCACTAGTGGAAGTTTGTATCTTCGTCCTCTTTTTCTCTTATGATGCACTGTTAAGTTGGTGTTATAGTGATCCACCTTCAGACATGATGAAAATGACTGTGGTTGACTCCATTATATCCCCAATGGCACCCTATTCCCTATATAGTGCACTACCTTTGACCAGAGCCCTATGGGTAGTAGTGCACTATGTAGAGAATAGGGGGCCATTTGGGGACGTAGTGATACTCATAATCTGTTACTTTCGTCTCTGTGTGCCTCTGGACCTGCATGCTGCAACTGGACTGTTGTTTGGGCTTGTTTATGTGTTAGTTGTTAGCGCTCCTTGCTAGTTGTTAGAGAGGAGGTAGACTCTACAGTGGAGGAACTGGCCTGTTGTTTGGGCTTGTTTATGTGTTAGTTGTTAGCGCTCCTTGCTAGTTGTTAGTGAGGAGGTAGATTCTACAGTGGAGGAACTGGCCTGTTGTTTGGGCTTGTTTATGTGTTAGTTGTTAGCGCTCCTTGCTAGTTGTTAGAGAGGAGGTAGACTCTACAGTGGAGGAACTGGCCTGTTGTTTGGGCTTGTTTATGTGTTAGTTGTTAGCGCTCCTTGCTAGTTGTTAGTGAGGAGGTAGATTCTACAGTGGAGGAACTGGCCTGTTGTTTGGGCTTGTTTATGTGTTAGTTATTAGCGCTTCTTGCTAGTTGTTAGAGAGGAGGTAGATTCTACAGTGGAGGAACTGGCCTGTTGTTTGGGCTTGTTTATGTGTTCGTTATTAGCGCTCCTTGTTAGTTGTTAGAGAGGAGGAAGACTCTACAGTGGAGGAACTGGACTGTTGTTTGGGTTTGTTTATGTGTTAGTTGTTAGCGCTCCTTGCTAGTTGTTAGAGAGGAGGTAGACTCTACAGTGGAGGAACTGGACTGTTGTTTGGGCTTGTTTATGTGTTAGTTGTTAGCGCTCCTTGCTAGTTGTTAGAGAGGAGGTAGACTCTACAGTGGAGGAACTGGCCTGCTGTTTGGGCTTGTTTATGTGTTAGTTGTTAGCGCTCCTTGCTAGTTGTTAGAGAGGAGGTAGATTCTACAGTGGAGGAACTGGCCTGTTGTTTGTGCTTGTTTATGTGTTAGTTGTTAGCTCTCCTTGCTAGTTGTTAGAGAGGAGGTAGACTCTACAGTGGAGGAACTGGCCTGTTGTTTGGGATTTTTTATGTGTTAGTTATTAGCGCTCCTTGCTAGTTGTTAGAGAGGAGGTAGACTCTACAGTGGAGGAACTGGCCTGCTGTTTGGGCTTGTTTATGTGTTAGTTATTAGCGCTCCTTGCTAGTTGTTAGAGAGGAGGTAGACTCTACAGTGGAGGAACTGGCCTGTTGTTTTGGCTTGTTTATGTGTTAGTTGTTAGCGCTCCTTGCTAGTTGTTAGAGAGGAGGTAGATTTTACAGTGGAAGAACTGGCCTGTTGTTTGGGCTTGTTTATGTGTTAGTTGTTAGCGCTCCTTGCTAGTTGTTAGAGAGCAGGTAGATTCTACAGTGGAGGAACTGGCCTGTTGTTTGGGCTTGTTCATGTGTTAGTTGTTAGTGCTCCTTGCTAGTTGTTAGAGAGGAGGTAGATTCTACAGTGGAGGAACTGGCCTGTTGTTTGGGCTTGTTTATGTGTTAGTTGTTAGCGCTCCTTGCTAGTTGTTAGAGAGGAGGTAGATTCTACAGTGGAGGAACTGGCCTGTTGTTTGGGCTTGTTTATGTGTTAGTTGTTAGCGCTCCTTGCTAGTTGTTAGTGAGGAGGTAGACTTCAGAGGACCATCAGGTAGGGTTGTATACGTAACTCTTCCTGCTCCACTAGCTGCTAATAAATGATTTTGAGAGGAGGGGATTCCAAGTCCTCCGGGTTCCCCATCCGTTCGCTCAACACTCCGAGTCTGGATTGTCTGTTTTCCTGAGATTGTTTGTTTGTTCTTGGCAATGGCGAGCGTTCCTCCCATCCTCCCAGTGGGGACTGATTCATGATAGCCACATGTGCGCTTGTTCGTTCAGTCCTCACCGGAAACCACCTGGATGTTGCAGCAGTGTAGCGAGGGCCTCGTTGAACAGAACATCACCATCGCTTGTCTTTTAAGAGGTCCTTTGGTGGCTGCAATTAATCAGTGATGAAGACGTTTTCATCTGCAGGCGTGTTCATCGGCCCCAGCCAATGGCAGTAGTATTTTTATACTTTTGAATAAAAGTTTTATACGCTGTACAGAAATAATTCCATAATAGCACCTCATAAACCGGTGCTGTAGTGGGCCGTAATGGAGTTCTGGACTCCTTATGCCATAGCACATTGCAACAATAAATGTCTCTCTGGTTTTATCTTCTAATAATAGGACTTGACGGGCAGCGGGGAGCGTATGCCCTGTGTGTGTGTGTGTGTCAAATGCCGGGCTGTAAAAACATATCGAAGTGGCAGCATTACTTTATTCTGTCTGAAGAGTCAGTCTCTCTTTACAGTTGCCAAAGTGCACTCCAGCATTGGTCACACTGACAGAAACCAATGAATGGCGTACTCGAAACAGTCTCCTGAGACGTTTTGAAAAGTTCTGCTGCTGGTGACAGAGAGATGTGGCCCACCAAAAGGCACCCTATTACCTACACCTACACGATATTTCCTATATAGTGCACTACTTTTGACCAGGGCTTTGGTCAAAAGAAGTACACTATATAGGAAATATCGTGCCATTTGGGACACAGACTATGATGAAAGCAGTAGCTTGTTGAAGAGCGAGGCAGCATAGAGAAAGGTAGCTTATTGAAGCTTATCCATTTGTACAGTACTGTCTGGAAATGCCAACACTTTTGTATTGTGTAGGCCTTTGTCAGTAGTAGATGAGCACAGTGTGAGATGAAAGTGTTCTTGTTTCTAATGAATTACACATTCGTTCTGGTGACACAAAACAGAAGGAGTCAACTGACGGTCTAGACAGACACAGCAACAGTATGGAAATAGATGCATGCATGAATAGGTATTGGAGATGAACAGTCGCTTAGATGGATGGAAACAGCACATCCTGTAAGAGAGGTAATTATGGGTAACTATTGCAGAAAGAAACATAAGGTTAAGATGGTGGGAGAATGAAGATGACCTTTCTTCTGTCTGTGTCTTCCATCCACCTTGCTGTGTCTGTGGCCTTGTATTGTCAATCTGGTGTCTATACTTTTGACTAAATATGGCCCTACCTTTTGTTAAGCTTGGATCTATCTGCAGAAAATGCCCTTAGCATACTGCGAGCTCCAAAAGTATTGGGACAGTGACACATTTTTCTTGATTTGACTCTGTACTCCAGCACTTTGTATTTGAAATAATACAAAGACAATGAGGTTAAATTCCAGACTATCAGCTTTAATTTGGGGTTATTTTCAATCATATCGGGTGGACCGTTTAGAAATTACAGCACTTTTTGTCCCTCCATTTTAGGGAGGACAAATTCACTTAATATTGGGACAAATTCACTTAAATGTGTATTAAAGTAGCCCAAAGAATGCTAACTTCCCCTGTTATTGTAATGGTGAGAGCTTAGCATGTCTTGGGGGTATAATATTTGTGTGTCTGTAACTTTTTAGAAGGGAAAGAGAGAGAGAAAGAGACAGAGAGAGTGATAAAGAGAGAGAGATAAAAAGAGAGATAAAGAGAGAGAGAGACAGAAAGAGACAGCGAAAGAGAGAGAAAAGAGAGAGAGATGAAGAGAGAGAGACAGAAAGTGACAGATAAAGAGAGAGATAAAGAGAGAGAGAGACATAGAAAATGAGAAAGAGAAAGCAAGATAAAAAGAAAGCAGAGGGAGAGAGAGAGCAATGGAGTGAGAGAGACAGATCGATAGAGAGAGAGAGAGAGAGAGAGAGAGAGAGAGAGAGAGAGAGAGAGAGAGAGAGAGAGAGAGAAGGGAGGACACATGAGGAAGGAGCCTCCATGGCTACATGGTTTCAGAATGTTCCAGTCAGTAGAGGGCACTCTTTCTTCTGGTCTGAATCATCCTCTGTTTCTCCTCTTCTGCTGCTCGAGACAGACAGCCTTGACATCTGGCTGAGATAGAGAGAGACAAAGAGAGAGAGTGAGACAGCGGGAGAGAGAGGGAGGAGGGGGAAAACTTCCACTGCTTTCATTCACCGTAGGGAATTAAGTGTTGTAATAGAGCAATGGAAGATGTGTATGACTGATACAACTGTTCCTGGAAAATACTATTTTCCTTCTCCTTTCATGGAGCCAGAGCCATAGTGTTGGGTGAAAGGTCACCAAACTTTTCTGAGTCAAGATCACTTTCGCAGTCAAAAAGCAAGCCGAGATCTACCGCTCAGATTTTTTTTTAAACACGACTTAAAAAATGTAACCTAATAAAAACAGTTCTATAGGAATGAGGTTTGTGCAGTAGGCCTAATACATTATCACAGCATATTGGCTATATGCCTGGGCTGCCAATATTGTTCTTCCCAGACCATATTATATTTCAAACTCAAGCTTTGATCAGTTGGTGTAGCACTTGCGAGGCACAGCTGAGCATAAATTTAAATAATTTTCAAATAATTCCGAGTTGGATGACCGTTCAAAACGATTTTTCCCAGTCGTATCTTGTTTTTTTACGAGTTCCCAGTTGTCTTGAACATGGAGTTAGTCTCAGTGGAAGGAGGGAGAGAGCAGCAGAGGTTCCGCCTCTCAAGGCCCCTGCTCTCTCCTTCCTTTCCTCCGGTGAGACTAACCAAAGAGGGGCCCCCATCTTCCACCTGATGGCGAAACTCGAGTCGCACCGCATTCGCCTTATGCACAAATTCATGTTGTTCCTATGACCAGAGAAAGTAAAATATTCCTCAATATTAATATAGACAAGACAAGCTGCTAATTACAATAAATATGCAGGGCTACCGATACACTTGGCTTCTCATTCATTGCAACTGTATCTCGAGTGGAAGTAGGGAGAAGCACGTTTTATGTTTTATAATAGTGTTGAATAAAAATATGGTTGAATCAAAACTTAGACATGATCTCACTCATAAAAACAGCAGCTTTTTATGCTGTATTCTTTGACAGTCTCTCTCTTGTCATGGTTTTAAAAGTTATGAAATCTCACTTAGGCTAGTATCAAACTTTGCTGTGGCCGGGGTCATGGTAGATGTAGGCACGGTGATTTGACTTATTTTATTGGCCAGCAACTGCCTCTGCAACCCAATGCTGCAAGGGAAATGCAGCGTTCCATCTAGTGTACCAAAATGTAATGACGCTTTAGGTGGGATCGAGGCGTTATCATTGGCTTTTCTACAGAAATGCTTTGTGATCGCCAAGGAATGATTTGAAGATCGCGATCGACCGGTTGGTGACCACTGGTGTAGGGCCTACATGTTTCTGAATAAATAGCCGTACTGTCATTGAGGGGGAAGGAGGGGGAAATGTAGGATCTTAATTTGAGCCAATTTGCTACAGCAGGAAATGAATCCTGCAGCAACAGGAAATGTGAATTATTGATACATGTCAAGTCTGACATTTTAAAGTGGAAATTACTAACTTTAGAAGCCTTTTTAAACCTTGAATAATATATAAGTTTGCATTTCCTGCCATGCAGGAAAATGATCAGCAACAAAAGAGTGATCAAATTAAGATCCTACATCTGTACGCTCTTGAAAAAAAAGGGTTCCAAAAGGGTTCTTCGGCAGTCCCCATTGGAGAACCCTTTTTGGTTCCTGGTAGAAACCTTTTTGTTTTCAGGTAGAACCCTTATGGTTTCCATGTAGAACCTTCTGTGGGAAGGATTCTTCATGGAACCCAAAAGGGTTCTACCTTGAACCAAAAGGGGTTCTTCAAAGGGTTCTCCTATCGGGACAGCCGAATAATCATTAAAGGTTCTAGATAGCACCTTTTTTCTAAGAGTGTTCTAGCCTTATTGGAAAAAAGATAATTTCCCTTCTTCCTATCAACCTGTGCCATCAAACCTTTCTTTCCTCTTTTTTCATGTCTCCCCCCTTTTTTTGATTGGTTTCCGTTCCCCGGGAACATGTCAACGGATTCTCTATCACATAGATAAGGAGGTAGGCAGCGGTACGGTGTGGAATTGATTCCTCAGGGACTTTTCACACCTATAAGTCAGTCTGCAATAGGGCCAATCTGATCCCTTTTATTCAGATTCTCTTCTGGCCATTTCTTCACTGGCCATATGCATATACAGTATGTGTAGGGAGCAAATCGATGGAATAAAAATGGCCACACATCTTTTTTAATTTTTTTTTTCTCTCTAGCCGTGCACCTATTAGTTTGGGCTCCCAGTTATTTCTGGGAAATTTCAATGGAAAGCGGGTGAAACGTTTGTATAAAAACGTGTCCGTCGGCATTGCCGTGTTAAGTGTCACCGGCAGGAGTTGGCTGTGAATGCCAGACTCTACCTGTGGCAGAATAACATGAAGGAGAGGAAAAATGAAAGGAACAGAACAGGAAAGAAAGGAAAGGCCTGGGTGATAAATGAGGGCAAGAACGTTCATTTTGCTCCTCCGTTTCAAACGTGTCCTGAAGGTAGACTGACAGAATTCTTGCTTCGATTTCCCAAATTATATTAGATGTCTCTGTATTTTCAAGTCAATGCTTGAGGCATGTCATATCACATGCAAACACAGAAATTATGAATAAATTATGACTTTAAGCTTGATGCTCAAAAAAATATATTGCAATTGTAATCACTGAATTTAATGATTACTATTTGCCTGGTGGCTACAAAAATGAATTGGCCAGTTAATGAGAGAATACTGTAGGCTACATCCATTATTTTGTGGATCTTGCGGTAAATGTGTTACCATTTAAAAGGTTGCATGCCATCTGCAATACACCAACACTCCTGCAGTATTTACAGTAGGTCTTATCCCCTTATTGGGCTCTAATAAGCAATGTGAGCTGCCCTGGGGCAAGGCCTGTCTGTGTGCCAGCGCTAGGTGGAGGTCAGGCGCTCGTGTCTCCTGTCTGCCCAGCTGTGACTGGGTGACGGCTGGGGAGCAGAGGGTGCAGGGGGGTTACGGAGGGAGGATGTGGGTTAGAGGGAGAGCAGTGGAGGAAAAAGGAGCTGTCACTATCAGGATTAAGCTACACTGACTAGAGCCTAACTCGTCGAGTCCCGATGCTTTTTATATTGCAGTCATTCTGGGATCATTTTAGTGGCGTAATATGTTGTGTAATTACACCTACTATCAAATAGGTGATCGCTTTTCTTATTTAGGTGACATCTATAGCTACATTTCTAATGTATGGCTCACTACATAAATAAATCAAATGTATATCTGTCTCTCACCAGACTCCCCGGCCGCTGAACATCATCAAGCAGAACAACGGCGAGCAGATCATCCGCCGGCGCACGCGGAAGCGCCTCAACCCCGACCCTCTGCCCTCCGAACCTGTGGGCTCCAAGCAGCAGCGGGTCAACAGCGAGGAGCGCCTTAATGGCAGTCCCCTGGAGCGTCGGCCAGGAGAGGATGGGCCAGGCTCAGACGGAGGGTCCATCCCTCGCGGAGGGGAGCCCCCGAACGCCCTGGGCAAGTACGAGGCCTACGGCTCCTCTGGGGCTAAGGGCCACCCCAGCCCTCGCTCCACCCATGCCTTCTTGGTCAGCCAGACCCTAGAGATCCACAAGCGTATGCCTCCTTTGCACATACACAACAAGAACCCTGCGGAGGGAGGGGCGGAGGGGAACGGGGTGGGCTCAGCCGGGGTCCATCACATGGGCTCGGAGGGGAAAGGCGGCTCGGCCTCCGAGAGGGGTAGCCCCATCGAGAAGTACATGCGCCCTTCCAAACAGGCTAGCTACTCGCCACCAGGCAGCCCCATTGAGAAGTACCAGTACCCGTTCTTCAGCCTGCCCTTTATCCACAACGACCTGCAGAGCGAGGCCGACTGGCTGCGCTTCTGGACTAAGTATAAGATGTCTGTGCCGGGCAACCCACACTACCTAGGCCACATGCCTGGTCTGCCCAACCCTTGCCAAAGCTTTGTGCCTTACTCCACCTTCAGCCTGCCCTCACACTTCCCTTCCCCACCCCCCGCCGGCCCCGAGAGTGACATCCCTCTCGACCTGGCCATCAAACATTCCAAACCGGCCCCCACCGCCAACGGCTCCACCGCCGCTGCCAAGGAGAGGATTAGCAGTGCCGACACACGGGCCTTGCCCACTGTCCCCCCGTTAGAGAAGGAGAAAGAGAAAGAGAGAGAGCAGCATGAGAGAGGAGAGGAGAAGGAGGAAGTAGAAGAGGGGCCATCGCCCCAGCCAGCTCCTCCTCCCCCAGCCGTTGCAGCTAAGCCGGAGAGGGTGGACCAGAGCACGCAGGACGAGCTGACCTGCAAGTGCATCCACTGTGGCATCGTCTTCCTGGATGAGGTGATGTACGCCCTACACATGAGCTGCCACGCCGACGGAGGGCCCTTCCAGTGCAGCATCTGCCTGCACTCCTGCGCAGACAAGTATGACTTCACCACACACATACAACGAGGGCTTCACCGGCCCACCGCCGAAGCTGAGACTAAGGCCGATGCTCAAATGGACTCTGTGTGATTTTGGTGCGACCCACAGACTTGGAATTCTAGCACAAGCATAGCAGTATGAAAAAGAACTCTACGGACAAAAACAACGTACTGTAATGATTGAATGAGACTTTTTGCTAAATGTGCCATGATAGCTTCTGTGCCTCCGCAGCCAGTGTAGGGAACTAATATCATTTAAACATTTATATTGGACCTAATACAGAAAAAGTGATTTGCTATTTTCTTTATTTTTTGTAAAGGAAAACGCTTTTGAAGAAAATGGTACCACAAGTAGCCGCTTATTTTAGTGTTTTTCGTTTTTTTTGCTATTGTTAATTTTTCTCTTCAGAAGTGTTACTTTGACAAGGCAGTTCAGTAAACAACAAGGTACATCTACATGTTTTTGGGATTGGTTTATTATTCAGTGGGTTGGTTGTGCTACTCATCAATGTTCTCTTACCTGGTTGATTCAATGTTCCGTACAGAATGAGGATGTGTGAATTGATATGTAAAGTGAGGAAATGGGAAATGTCAGTCGTCTGTCATAATCTCATCCCCGATGGATGGGCAGAGCGATGACTAATGATTGGATTGTCCTCAAATAAACGTCCTCAGGGAACGCACGTGGCTGATTTAGAAACAACGCCTGCAGTGGTTTCAGTCGCATTGGTCTCTGCTTAACATCCATCTAAGTGTCTTATGTTTTAATGTATTTTAGTTATGGCTACAGCTTGTTTTTTGTTAGTTTTTTTGGGAAGACTGTTGTCACAGAATTTCCTCTAGACATTTTAAGTTGCTAGGATGCAAACCTTATATCACTAAAGACATTTGGGAAGGAAATAAAATAATAAAATACATATTTTTTTCTATGTTGTTAATATGAAAAATGCATAATATCAGTGCCTGATATATTGTACAAAGTATTTTCTACCTGGTATGTTGATATGCAACATTGACTTTCCATTTGAGTAAAGGGCCACGAGCTTGGCTCTGCAAAACTGTTTACATTTGCAAATGTAGCAAACAAGGTAATGAAGCAAAATGCCTGCAATTCAGAGTATTTTTCTCTCATGAGGACAGGACGATAGATCACGTAAAAAAAAACAGAGGCCTTTTGTCAGAAGGTTGAATGGGAGATGAAATGGAGTCAAAGTATTTTTTCTGTTTGTTTGAATGCCACAGAGAGGCACTATCCATTCCATGTCTTTCTTTCTTTATATGCTCCTCCTCGTACACATTGTAATGCTTTATAGTCTACAGATGCTCTGTATTGGACTTTGTTCATCCTGTATGTATTTTTTGTAAGAGAAGCTGATGTAGCTTGGTCATAAATCATGTACTGTGAGCATTATAGCTTTGGGCATCATGGGTTTTCCTGTCCAGGTATTTCAACTGACTATATCGTACACAAGGCCCATTTTTTGTATCTCTATTAAATTGAAATTGATATAATACTCTAATATTTGGTTTTTAGTAAGTCTTATTTTTAAGGACTTAATTTGAACATAGCATGAATTTCTACTTGTTCCATAAACAGGTGAAACAGGTGCCTTTTGACGGAAATAAGTAATTGAATATCAACAATGTTGAATGCTTTTCCCATCAAATCAGCTGTTGTATAACTCATCCAAGTAATTGACAGGATGTAGATGGATTAATACCATTTGAGTGAAAAAACAAATACTACTTCCACACAGTTATCACACAGCAACATTACCCCTCTGTAGCTTGTTTGTATTTTGCTTGTAGACAACGTATTTAGCCTCTAAAACACTCCCCCAAAAACCTGTTTCTCTCTCTGTCCTCTCGCTCTCTTTCTCTCTCGTGTGTGCGTACTGTGTACGTCCACCCATTGCTGCTGCTGCGTCTAGCATGAGTTCAATCTAAACTGTCCATCCTTAGATACACATACTTATTTATACATGAGCAGCGGGGAACGAAAAGAGAGTCTGCCTGGGATTCACAGACAAGGATTTGTGTGAAGTAGCGATGAACTCAACATAGCCTTACAATGCTGCTTTACTGCAAATGGCTCTCGGAAAACAAAAAACTGTAATATTAGTAATAAGATTCACAGGTGCATTTATCATATGATACCGAATAACATAAGGAACTATTTTTCTTTTTGTGTTCAATTTGCGAAGTTTTAATTTGAAATATGTTAACGCTTGCACTTCAGTTATTCAGTTTTATTGCCAAGGAAGAAAGAGGATACTGTTAAATTTGTTATTAGCATGCTATACACAGGTACTGCAAAAATAATTAGCAGGAGTGAACATGCCTATAAGGAGTACAAGACAAAGAAACACCATGGACAGAAAGAATTATCTGTGCCAAGAAGATGCCAGTAAGCCAGTGTGGACACGGACATGGCAAAAAATGCAAATGTTTTTGTAAATGTTTTAACCATAATTTTTAGAATGTTGTTTCTTGTTTTTACACTTTATTGCATAGAAGATGGGTTTAGATTATTTGTTTCTTTATTTAGTTTTTTCTGCTACCACCTTTACGTTTTTGTGTTGTAGGTTTTACATGCAAACAATTCAACAAAGATGGCAAAGATGTCTGTTACATCTAAACTTGAATAATAATGATAATAATAATAATAATTAATAAAGTAATAACAAAACATGTTCTGCAATCTCTTAGTTTTTATTCTGTGATTTTCATGACCATACTTTGATATACGGCTCTGGAAAAAATTAAGAGACCACTGCAAAATTATCAGTTTCTCTGGTTTTACTTGTATGTGTTTGGATACAATGAACAATTTTGTTTTATTCTATAAACTACTGACAACATTTCTCCCAAATTCCAAGTAAAGATATTGTCATTTAGAGCATTTATTTGCAGAAAGTGTCACTCCTGTGCAAAAATTCTAACTGTTGTATAACTCATCCAAGCATTGTCCTGCTGGAAATACCAATCCTCAGAGTTGAGGAACATCAGAGCAGAAGGAAGCAGGTTTTTTTCCCAGGACAACCTTGTACGTGGCTTGATTCATGCGTCCTTCACAAAGACAAATCTGCCCGATTCCAGCCTTGCTGAAGCACGCCCAGATCATCACCGATCCTCCACCAAATTTCACAGTGGGTGTGAGACCTGGAGAGGCCTACAAGCCACAGTGTCTCGCACCCACTGTGAAATTTGGTGAAAGATCGGTGATGATCTGGAATCGGGCAGATTTGTCTGTGTGAAGGACGCATGAATCAAGCCACATACAAGGTTGTCTGGGAAGAAAACCTGCTTCCTTCTGCTCTGACAATGTTCCCCAACTCTGAGGATTGGTTTTTCCAGCAGGACAATGCTCCATGCCACACAGCCAGGCCAGTCAAGGTGTGGATGGAGGACCACCAGATCAAGACCCTGTCATGGCTAGCCCAATCTCCAGACCTGAACCCCATTGCAAACCTCTGGAATGTGAACAAGAGGAAGATAGATGGTTACAAGCCATCAAACAAAGCCGAGCTGCTTGAATTTTTGCACCAGGAGTGGCATAAAGTCACCCAACATCAATGTGAAAGACTGGTGGAGAGCATGCCAAATGTATGAAAGCTGTGATTGATACTCAGGATTATTCCACCAAATATTGATTGCTGAACTCTTCCTAAATTAAAATATTAGTATTGTGTTTAAAAATAAATATGAACTTATTTTCTTTGCATTATTCGAGGTCTGGCAACACTGTATCTTTTTTGTTATTTTGAGCAGTTGTCATTTTATGCAAAAAAATGCTCTGAATTACAATATTTTTATTTGGAATTTGCGAGAAATGTCGTCAGTAGTTTATAGAACTAAACAAAAATGTTAATTTTACCCAAACACATAACTAGAAATAGTAAAACCAGAGAAACTGACAATTTTGCAGTGGTCACTTACTTTTTTCCAAAGCTGTATATGTAACTATATACATGTAATTACTTATTTAACTAGCTATATAGTAATGCATAAACATAGGGATTCATTCAGATCACCCCTTTTCAGCTTTGCTCCTTTTAAAGGCAGTGATTCTGCATTCGCAGAGACTGCATTCACGGTAAATGTTGCATATGTGACGAGATTTAGGAAGGTGGGTGTTTGACGCTAGTTCCTACTTCACAAGAGGGCCATTTGAAAAGGATGTTGGCTCAATCGTAAATTACCTTAAAATGTAAATTGCGCTATAAGGTGGATCGGATTGAATCCAAGCCTTAGTCTTCTGTATCTTGAAATAAAGCGGAGGATGGTCCTTCCCTGGCTTTCAGAAATGAAGTGGGACTATCGGACCATACCCGACAGCAATTGTTCTTGCTCAAGGCTTAGAGCTGCAGGTCACCTTTAAAACCATTGAACCAACCTGAGAAGTCGGGCACGGACTTGCACACGAGGGATCGCACCGTACCACAAGCTAAATGAAACCTTGGACCTCTCTCTCCTCTCGCGCCCTGGTGTGACTCCTCCCTATTGATTGACACCCCAGTGTTTTGCTTGTGTTCTAGGAAAGGAAGTTAATTATCTTCCCCTTTCAGGTTTCAGGGGCCTACACAGCAGGGTAGACACCAGCCCCTGACTTATGGCATGCTAGGGTTGTTGCTGTTTATTCTACAAGCTGCACCCTTGTATTCCCCACACACTAATCTACACACAGACCTGGTTATCATAGACACAGACAGAAGTTAACATTGGTAAAGAGACAGTAATAACAGTCAGTATTGCAACCTACTAAGGTACACACACTGATACACTAACACAAGCACACCAACACACACTAACACACAGACACTGATACACTAACACAAACACACACTAAGCATCTGGATGACGTGTGAAATGCTTGATAATGTATGTGAAATCAACAGAGAGGTATATTTTCTGGGTTATTGACTGGCTTTCATCAAGCTGCACACTCAAGACAAAGCTTAAAACTGTAACCAGTGCCTGCAACCTGGTTCAGGTTATCTGTCAACCAACCAGGGTAGTTACCAACAGCACAGGAATGAAATCATCAACATGTATTGATCACATCTTTACTAATGCTAAAGAAATGTGCTTGAATGCAGTATCCAGATCCATCGGCTGTAGTGATCACAATTTAGTAGTCTTAAGAAAACCAAAGGCTCGGCCTAACATAGTGCATAAGGTCATACAATAAGTTTTGTAATGATTTCTATTTTGCTGACGTAAAGAATATTTGTTGGTTTGTGGTGTGTAATGAGGAGCAATCAGACGTTGCACTTGACACATTTTTGTAATTGCTTATCCCAGATTTACTAATAAGCATGCACCCATTGAAATGACTGTAAAAACTGTTAAATCCCTGCGTATTGATGAGGAATTAAAACATTTTATGGTTGAGAGGGATGAGGCAAAACGATTGGCAAATAAGTCTGGCTGCACAACCGATTGTCAAACTTACTACAAATTGAGAAATCATGTGGCAAAACGAAATAAAAAAGAAGAAACTACACTATCAAAGAAAGACAAACGACATAAAGAATGTTAGTAAAAGCTTTGGAGCACCTTCAATTATATTTTGTCAAAAAAGGCAAACTCAGAGCTATCATTCATTGAATCAGATGGCTAATTCATTACAAAACCGACGGATATTCCCAGCTACTTATTTTTTTATTGGCAAGATTAGAAATTAAGGCATGACATGCCAGAAAAAAATTGAGTTTAACCAGATACAATGCTATTTCGCAGTAAACAAATTAACAGACTTTCAGCACGCTTATGGGGAAGAACATTCAACAAGCACAGCACTTACACAAATGACTGATGATTGGCTGAGAGAAATTGATGATAAAAAAAAGATTGTGGGGGCTGTAGTTAGACTTTAGTGCGGTTTTTGACATTATCGATTATAGTCTGCTGTTGGAAAAACGTATGTGTTATGGTTTTACACCCCCTGCTATATTGTGGGTAATGAGTTACCTGTCTAACAGTGCTCTTTAATGGAAGCCTCTCCGAGGTAGAATCAGGAATTCCCCAGGGAAGCTATCTAGGCCCCTACTTGTTTCAATCTTTACGAACTACATGCCACTGGCTTTAAGGAAGGCAAGTGTGTCTATGTATGTGGATGACTCAACACCATACACATTAGCTACTACAGCAACTGAAATGACTGCAACACTTAACAAAGAGCTGCAGTTAGTTTCAAAATGGGTGGCAAGGTTTAAGTTAGTCCTAAATATTTCTAAACTAAAAGCATTGTATTTGTAACGAGTGCGCTGAGAGTCGGGAAGCAAATTCAGGGAGTGAGTGTTTTAATAAATATAATAAACAATGAACACAAACCAAACAACGCACTGACATGAAATCAGAGTCAATAACACCTGAGGAAAGAACCAAGGGGAGTGACAGATATAGGGAAGATAATCAAGTAGGTGATGGAGTCCAGGCGAGTGTCATGAGGCGCTGGTGCGCAAGACGATGGTGACAGGTGTGCGGGATAATCAGTAGCATGATGACCTAGAGGCCAGAGAGGGAGTATAAGTGACAGTATTTGGGACAAATCCTTCACTGAACCCTAAACCTCAACTAAATCTTGTAATAGGGAAATGTGGAAATTGAGCAAGTTGACGTGACTAAACTGCTTGGAGTGACCCAGGATTGTAAACTGTCATGGCCAAAACATGTTGATACAACAGAAGTCTGTCCAAAATAAAGTGCTACTCTACCTTCTTAACAGCACTATCAACACGGCACGTCCTACAGGCTCTAGTTTTTTCACTTCTGGACTACTGTTCAGTCTTGTGGTCAGGTGCCACAAAGAGGGACTTAGGAAAATTGTAATTAGCTCAGAGCAGGTCTTGGATGTACACAGAGAGCAAACATGAATAATGTGCATGTCCATCTCTTCTGGCTCAAAGTGGAGGAGAGATTGACTTCAGCACTAATTGTATTTGTGAGAGGTATTGACATGTTGAAAGAACCTAGCTTGCTGTTTAAACGACTAGCACACAGCTCAGACACCCATGCATACCCCACAAGACATGCCACCAGAGGTCTCTTCACAGTCCCCAAGTCCAGAACAGACAATGAGAGGCACACAGTACTACATAGAGCCAAGACAACATGGAACTCTATTCCACATCAAGTAACTGATGCAGCAGTAGAATCAGATTGTAAAAACAGATAAAAATACACCTTATGGAACAGCAGGGACTGTGAAGCAACAAAAACATAGATGCAGACACATGCATACACACACATGATAACATACGCACTATACACACACATGATAACATACGCACTATACACACACATGATAACATACACACTATACACACACGTATACATGGATTTTGTGTTGTAGATATGTGGTAGTGGAGTAGGGGCCTGAGGGTACACACAGTGTGTTGTGAAATATGTTATGAATGTATTGTAATGTTTTTAAAATTGTATAACTGCCTTAATTTTGCAGGACCACAGGAAGAGTAGCTGCCTTGGCAGCAGCTAACGGAGATCCATAATAAATACAAATATAACAACACACACTGATACACTAACACAAATACACCAACACACAGCAGAGACTCTTGGAGTTCCCTGGCACTGGTAATGCAAAGAGGAGCCAAACTGACATGTCTGGTAACTTAGTTATTTTTAGGTGAAGGCTTTCCAGGGTCTACACTTTGAATCTCAAAACATCCCTTTGTGATGGTCCTCTGTAGCGCAGTAGCTGGTGCATGGAGCTTGCAACACTAGGGTAGTGGGTTCGATTCCTGGGACCACCTGTACGTAGAATGTATGCATGCATGACTGTAGGTCGCTTTGGATAAAAGCATCTGCTAAATTGTATATATTATTATCTACTATAAAAGAGAGATAGATCTGTGCTCTGGGAGAGGATGATGATACAGTCATCTGTTACCCTCCCACACTGCAGGCTAATAAGGTCAAAACTATTCCAATGACCCAAAGTGTATTATGTTTTTCAATGTAGCATTCATTTACCAGATAGGTAGAAAGTCAAGTCAAAGATCAAATCAACAAAATACGACCAGGCAATTAACTTATTCAGTGGTATATCATTCGCTTACTTACGTTAGATAACTTAGAAGTCTGACAGACACAGATGTATTCTATATTCTGGTCTCCTCAGATAATGCCGTGCCAATCATTTCCTTTACCATCCCCCTTCCCCCCTCTCCATCTCTCCCCCATCTCAGATTTACAGTCCTATCAGCTTTGTCTCGACTACGCCATTATGGCGAATTTCCCAGATGATAGCCCAAGCGTACTCCTTAGCACTCCAATGAACAACCTAATTTCAGAGGGCCCAACAAATCCTCGCCCAGCGTGCCGTGGCGTGCCGCCAACCAAATTAATCAACAAACCATTCACTTGGTTTACCATTTTTGACTCAACCATGTGATTAAACACACCACCGTATTGGGCCCTGGAATCCTGCTGCTGATTGGGAGGCCCCTCCATCATCCCTCTCTGAATTACCAGCAATGTTGCCTCCCTCTGCAGACAGGGAAAGAGGGAAGGAAAGTGGGAGGATGAGAGGGAGGTGTAGAGGTGGGGATTGTGCCAATATAGGCTGCCAACCTGTTTTTTCCTATTGTAGTTTTCATTAGCCCTTTGCCCTTGATGAACACTTTGATTATCTATAAAGCTCCCGTGGGTCGCTTTGCATTTTAACAATAGGCTGTCATGTCATCCAGTAGGGAAGGAGGAGGGAGTATGAATATTAAATATCCTGCTCTATATTTTATTTACGGGGTCTGCATGCAGTCCGAGTTATTGTCTGTGTATGTTTTTTAATGATTTGCTTACATTTACAGTGTCTTCAGAAAGCATTCATACCTTTGACCTATTCCAAATGTTGTTGTGTTACAGCCTGAATCCAAAATGGATCAAATACATTTTTTTTTTTACATTTTTGCTAAATAATTGAAAATCAAATACAGAAAAATAAAATGTACATACTGTAAGTATTCACACCCCTGAGTCAATGCATGTTAGAATCACTTTTGGCAGTGATTACAGCTGTGAGTCTTTCTGGGTTTGCACATTATTCTTTTTAAAATGATTTTGGCCCTGTCAAGTTGGTTGTTGATCATTGCTAGAGAGCAGTTTTCAAGTCTTGCCATAGATGTTCAAGCCGATTTCAGTGTACATTTGGCCTTGTGTTTTAGGTTATTGTCCTGCTGAAAGGGGAATTTGTCTCCAAGTGTCTTTTGGAAAGCAGATTGAACCATGGTTTCATCTAGGATTTTGTCTGTGCTTAGCCCTATTCTATTTCATTTCATGACAAACATACCCAGAACATGATGCAGCCAACACCATGCTTGAAAATATGAAGAGTGGTACTCAGTGATCGGTTGTGTTGGATTTGCCCCAAACACAAGGCTTTGTATTCAGACTATTTTAAAGTCACCATTGGCCTCATGGTGAAATTCCTAAGTGGTTTCCGTCCTCTCCGCTTACTGAGTTAAGAAGGACGCCTGTATCTATGTACTGACTGGGTGCATTGATAAGGCCCCTCTGCTAGCTTTCTAGCCCCGGCCCGCTAGCTGTCTGTATCGCCGTGTTTCCAGCCCGCCTAGCTACTCACTGGACCGCTATGATATGCAACCGTTATATGCAACTTTTCAGGGAAGTTAGGAACAAATATACACAGGCAGTTAGGAAAGCTAAGGCTAGCTTTTTCAAACAGAAATTTGTATCCTGTAGTAGAAACTCAAAAAAGTTCTGGGACACTGTAAAGTTCATGGCGAATGAGAGCACCTCCTCCCAGCTGCCCACTGCTCTGAGGCTAGGAAACTGTTACCACCGATAAATCCACTATAATTGAGAATTTCAATAAGCATTTCTCTATGGTTGTCCATGTTTTCCACCTGGCTACCCCTACCCCGGTCAACTGCCCGGCACCCTCCACAGCAACCCACCAAAGCCCGCCAAAGCCCCCACCATTTCTCCTTCACCCAAATCCAGATAGCTGATGTTCTGAAAGAGCTGCAAAAGCTGGACCCGTACAAATCAGCCGGGCTAGACAATCTGGACCCTCTCTTTCTAAAATTGTCTGCCAAAATTATTGCAACCCCTATTACTAGCCTGATCAACCTCTCTTTCGTATCGTCTGAGATTCCCAAAGATTGGAAAGATGCCGCGGTCATCCCCCTCCAAAGGGGGGAGACACTCTAGACCCAAACTGCTACAGAACTATATCTAGCCTTTCTAAGGTCTTCGAAAGCCAAGTTAACAAACAGATCACCGACCATTTCAAATCCCACCGTACCTTCTCCGCTATGCAATCTGGTTTCCGAGTTGGTCATAGGTGCACCTCAGCCACGCTCAAGGTCCTAAACGATATCATAACCGCCATCGATAAGAGACAATACTGTGCAGCTGTATTCGTTGACCTGGCAAAGTCTTTCGACCCTGTCAATCACCGTATTCTTATCGGCAGACTCAACAGCCTTGGTTTCTCAAATGACTGCCTTGCCTGTTTCACCAACTAATCCTCAGATAGAGTTCAGTGCGTCAAATCGGAGGGCCTGTTGTCTGGACCTCTGGCAGTCTCTATGGGGGTACCACAGGGTTAAATTCTCGGGCCGACTCTTTTCTCTGTATATATCAATGATGTTGCTCTTGCTGCGGGTGATTCCTTGATCCACCTCTATGCAGACGATACCATTCTGTATACATCTGGCCCTTTTTTGGACACTGTTGTCATGACGTTGGCCTGGGGGTAGGTTTATGACAGTCATAAATACCTCTTCCCCCCTTTTTCCACTCTCTACCCTACGAATGTGACATTAGAAAACCCCTTGGTTAACATAGAGATTCTGGGAACATCAGAAGGTGGGGAGAAATGAACTATATTCTGGTAATCCGACCAATTGAACATATGCGGTGGTACTTAATGAATAGGATGTCAGTTCGGTTGTCATCTGAGACATTCTCATCAATGATAGGATGACACAAACTCTACAGTGGAAAGTCTACACATCAGAGTTATCGGATTCACATGGAATTGTTGTTCAATTTAAATGTTTGAATGTGAAATGATTCATGATGGGATGAAATGGGATTTTAGCTTGTAAAATGTGAGAATTGTGTTTTCATGAGTGAATTAGGCCCGACTCAGTGGCCGGCCCACGTGAAGAGACATAGGTTGTAAATTATGAAACACACCCCTTTTCTCCCTCCACTATATAAGCCCTTGACAAAAATGTTACCTCCTGTTCCAAGTATGTGAGGTCTGCAGCCTCTGCGTTAAAAAGGACTAACATGTCAACTACAGAACTAAGCCAACATCAGCGTGAGCTTTGGTTGCGAATGGTATGAACTTTGAACTCTTATTCACTACAGAAGTGATACCTCCTAGACGTTGAGTTAGCAACAGCAGCTGCAAACGTAAATTAGGAAAGAACAGACAGAGTATCCCGTCTACCACACAACGACGTTACTACAACGTATCCAATTACCAGCAGAGACATTCTTCAAAGAAAAGACTTGGTTGGGGAACACCCCCTTCCATCTACCACCAACCTACCGAAGCGCAGCTCAGAGTAAATATTTATTGCATTTTCCTTTTCCAAATGGGCGGTAATTTAGAATGTATAAGATATGTATTTACGATAGCATGGCTTCTCCCTTGGTTCCTCAAGTCTTCCCGCTCTTTCACTCAAACCCAGAAACCCTTTTCTTTTGTGTAACTGTCACGCCCTGACCGTAGAGATCCTTTTTATATCTCTATTTTGGTTGGTCAGGGCGTGAGTTGGGTGGGCATTCTATGTCTGGTGTTCTATGTTGGTTCTCAATTCGAAGCAGCTGTCTATTGTTGTCTCTGATTGAGAATCATACTTAGGCAGCCTGTTCCCACCTATGTTTGTGGGTGGTTGTTTCCTGTTCAGTGTTTGTTTCACCTTTCAGGACTGTTAGTTTGTTGTGCTTGTTGTTTTGTCAAGTGTTGCGTATTTTATTAAATAATATGAACACTTACCACGCTGCACCTTGGTCCTCTTCTCCTTCTCCCGACGACGTGCGTTACAGTAACCAGCTGTCATATTTGTTCCGCCCGCTAGGGACGTTTTCCTTTATGACATAAATTGTAATCAAGGTATGATTCATTCTGTGTATATGTAATTCTGTGTGATCAGTTAGGTATTTAGTAAATAAATAATTAAACCCAATTTTGTATTGCTGATTCAACTTGTTAGCCAGGGTTCGTGAAGATAACCAAGAATTTACAACTTTCAGATGAGACTGAATTAAGGTGACGATTAATACTTACTGCTATTGATGTAAAATATTACTAGGTGTTTAAGAGTTTATTCTGATTGCCCAACACGATAGTGGATGTGAGATCCTTTGTTGTGGCCTGTTTCATCTGTGCCCAAAGCAAGTCTTAACGTCAGCAACCGGCCGGGTTGCTCCAGTCCCTGCCCATCCCCAGCTGGCCCTGGTCTCATCTGACTGTAGACTTTATGACAGGGTTACCTCCATCTCAAGGGCTTAACAGTATCCTGGTGGTCATCGATCGGTTCTCCAAGGCAGCCCATTTCATCGCCTTACCCAAGTTGCCTTCAGCAAAGGAGACACTTGATCTCATGGTTACCCATGTCTTTCGACTACACAGACTTCCCCAGGACTATCTCAGCATCGGTGAGTCTCTCCATGGGGTTCCACCCTTAGTTGAATGGGCAAAATGAGCAGGCCAACCAGGAGCTGGAAAAGTTTCTCTGCTGCTTCGTCTCCACCCAGGCCAGCAAATGGAGCAAGTTCCTCGTCTGGGCGGTGTATGCTAATAACACACTGCTGAGATCGTCCACTGGACTGTTGCGGGTTAATTTTTCACCATGTAGTTCACAAGCGCACACACACACACACACACACACACACACACACACACACACACACACACACACACACACACACACACACACACACACACACACACACACACACACACACACACACATGCACATGTCCATTGTCATGCTTTCACCTGTCACTAGAGGGCGGCAGAGACCGTCCTAGAGACATTAACGACACTCAGGTGTGTCTTACTTACTCATTGTGATTTAACTGTTAAAAGAGGTGTGTTTTCTGTTGTCCTTTGCTGAAGCTTGAATTGTGTGCGTGTGCGTTTGTCTCCTGAGTGAGTTTTCGAGACTTAGTACTTGTTGTTTCCCCAGTGTTACTGTGATCCTTCCGTCACCGTTTCTCAGTAAAGTATTATGTTTATCCTTAACCACTGATTCCTCGTCTGGTCTCTTCTCTGCTACTGGGTCCAACCTCACCATGTCACACCCATATCACCTCTTAGAGGAGATGGGGAAATCAAGGACACAGGGGTAGAATTAGTATAGTTAGTCCCAGTAAACACACTGATATGATGTCTTGTGACCAACGTCTTAACACCTGAATCATTGAGTTTGTATGATGCCACAATGCGATGTAAGAGGAATCAACAGAAGCGCCCCTTGTCGGAAATGGGGCTACTTTGGCTGCGTTTACACAGTCAGCCCAATTCTGATCTGGTCTGATTGGTCAAATCTGAATATAGAGGCATTCTACTGTAACACTACTGCCATATCCTTGTGTTTTAATCAGCACACATCTCTCTTTTATCCAGTGACTTTTTAAAGATAGAGAGAGTGGGTCTAGCATTGGAGAGCCAGAAGTTCAGGTCTTCTAAAGGGTGTGAGATAAATCATTCATATGGCAGACAAGGTGCTTGACATGCCTAACAGCCCCCGCCCCCTGTACCATAGACCATAGCCAGTGGTGATTCAGGACCTGATACCTCCTAGACGTTGAGTTAGCAACAGCAGCTGCAAACGTAAATTAGGAAAGAACAGACAGAGTATCCCGTCTACCACACAACGACGTTACTACAACGTATCCAATTACCAGCAGAGACATTCTTCAAAGGACAAAAGACTTGGTTGGGGAACACCCCCTTCCATCTACCACCAACCTACCGAAGCGCAGCTCAGAGTAAATATTTATTGCATTTTCCTTTTCCAAATGGGCGGTAATTTAGAATGTATGAGATACTGTATTTACGATAGCATGGCTTCTCCCTTGGTTCCTCAAGTCTTCCCGCTCTTTCACTCAAACCCAGAAACCCTTTCGGGCATGATTCTCATCTCTCTCTATGTCCCTTTTACTGAGTCATGGGCCGCATTCCAAATGGTACCAGATTTCCTATTTACTGTACTACTTTTGACCAGGGACCTATGGGATTTGTAGGGAATATGGTGTTATTTGAGAATGCAGCCACAGTTTAGTCTATAGGAGGGAGCAGGTGAGGATATCACTATGTAGATTATTTACGAAAGGTTTAATTAAAGGAACCTGTCATTCCAACATTATATAATGGAAAAGTGTCAATCTGGTATGTTTTCACAAAAAAAGTTTTACTTCAAGACACATGAAGCTTATGTGAGTATATTTTATTCAATGGTGGGAAGATTAGGATTAGTCCTTCTGTTTGATTGTCACTTCAAGGAAAGGGAGGAATATTATTGATGTTAGAGAGACCAACATATCTAGAGAGACCTGAAAATAGCTGTGCAGCGATGCTCCCCATCCAGCTTGACAGAGCTTTAGAGGATCTGCAGAGAAAAATGGGAGAAACTCCCCAAATGCAGGTGTGCCAAGCTTGTAGCGTCATACCCAAGAAGACTTGAGGCTGTAATCACTGCCAAAGGCGTTTCAACAAAGTACTGAGTAAAGGGTCTGATTACTTATGTAAATGTGATATTTCCATTTTTAAATTTGAATACATTAGCAAAAAAATCTAAAAACCTGTTTTAGCTTTCTCGTTATGGTGTATTGTGTGTAGATTGATGATTTTTTTTTTTTTTTTTTTATCCATTTAGGAAAAAGGCTGTAACGTACAAAGTGTGAAAAAGTCAAGGGGTCTGAATACTTTCCGAATGCACTGTACATTTTCCCAGCCCCATAGCTTTATATCAACCAAGAGGCAGGACTGTAGTTGGGCTAAAACTCAAGTTTAGGACTGTGGCTTTAATAAATGAGACGATAATGGACAAATTGAACATGCAGGAAGAACAAGATGGATTTGGTGGCTTAGATCTGTATCAAACATGAAGGAATGAAGTGATGCTTTTCTTAGTAGATTGGTGCCATATGGATTTTAACATCCGCTGTACTGTAAGCAGTTATTACTGGATTTTTACTTGATGACAAATGAATAGACAATACCCTTCTTCTAGGAGGTTTTGGATTCAAAACATAGATGATTTTGTAGGAATTTGTTTGGATCTGTGATGTTCGTCTGGTGGTGTATGAACGGACCAAGGCGCAGCGGGTGATGAATACATAACTATTTATTTCAAAACAGACGAAACACTGACAAAACACTAGAACAAACTACAAAACAATAAATGAAGGCAACAGACCTGAAACAAACAAACTTACATATAGACGAAGGACGCAAGAACAGGAACAGACTACCTAAAACGAACGAACAAACGAAACAGTCCCATGTGGATTACACAGACACAGGAACAATCACCCACAAACAAACAGTGAGAACAACCTACCTTAATATGACTCTCAATCAGAGGAAACGCCAAACACCTGCCTCTAATTGAGAGCCATACCAGGCAACCCATTAACCCAACATAGAAAACACATAACATAGACTACCCACCCAAACTCACGCCCTGACCAATTAAACACATAAAAAAACAACAGAAAACAGGTCAGGAACGTGACAGAACCCCCCCCCCCCCCCCCTCAAGGTGCGAACTCCGGGTGCACCCCTAAAACTCAAGGGGAGGGTCTGGGTGGGCATCTGTCCGCGGTGTCGGCTCCGGCGGTGGACGAGGACACCACTCCACCACTGTCTTTGTCCACCTCCTTAGCGTCCCTTGAGTGGCGACCCTCGCCCCCGACCATGGTCCAGGAACCTTCACCAACTCCCCTCTACAATAGAGGAGACAACTCAGGACAGAGAGGTAGTTCAGGACAAAGAGGTAGCTAAGGACAGAGAGGTAGCTTAGGACAGAGGGACAACTCCGGACTGAGTGGCAGCTCCGGACTGAGTGGCAGCTCCGGACTGAGTGGCAGCTCCGGACTGAGTGGCAGCTCCGGACTGGAAGGCAGCTCCGGACTGGAAGGCAGCTCATGACTGGAAGGTAGCTCATGACTGGAAGGCAGCTCATGACTGGAGGGCAGCTCATGACTGGAGGGCAGCTCATGACTGGAGGGCAGCTCATGACTGGAGGGCAGCTCATGACTGGAGGGCAGCTCATGACTGGAGGGCAGCTCATGACTGAAGGGCAGCTCATGACTGTAGGGCAGCTCATGACTGTAGGGCAGCTCATGACTGTAGGGCAGCTCTGGCAGCTCCTGACTGGCTGGCGGTTCTGGCAGCTCCTGACTGGCTGGCGGCTCTTGCAGCTCCTGACTGGCTGGCGGCTCTGGCAGCTCCTGACTGGCTGGCGGCTCTGGCAGCTCCTGACTGGCTGGCGGCTCTGGCAGCTCCTGACTGGCTGGCGGCTCTGGCAGCTCCTGACTGGCTGGCGGCTCTGGCAGCTCCTGACTGGCTGGCGGTTCTGGCAGCTCCTGACTGGCTGGCGGCTCTGGCAGCTCCTGACTGGCTGGCGGCTCTGGCAGCTCCTGACTGGCTGGCGGCTCTGGCAGCTCCTGACTGGCTGGCGGCTCTGGCAGCTCCTGACTGACGGACGGCTCTAATGGCTCGGGACAGACGGGCGGCTCTAATGGCTCGTGGCAGACGGATGGCTCAGAAGGCGCTGGGCAGACGGATGGCTCAGAAGGCGCTGGGCAGACGGATGGCTCAGAAGGCGCTGGGCAGACAGACGGCTCAGAAGGCGCTGGGCAGACGGATGGCTCAGACGGCGCTGGGCAGACAGATGGCTCAGACGGCGCTTGGCAGACAGATGGCTCAGACGGCGCTGGGCAGACAGATGGCTCAGACGGCGCTGGGCAGACAGATGGCTCAGACGGCGCTGGGCAGACAGATGGCTCAGACGGCGCTGGGCAGACAGATGGCTCAGACGGTGCTGGGCAGACGAGCAGTGCAGGCGGCGTCGGGCAGACAGCCGACTCTGACCTGCTGAGGCCCACAGTAGGCCTGGTGCGTGGTGCCGGAACTGGTGGTACCGGACTGGAGACACGTACCTCAAGGCTAGTGCGGGGAGCAGGAACAGGGCACACTGGACTCTCGATGTGCACTATAGGCCTGGTGCGTGGTACCGGAACTGGAGGTACCGGGCTGAGGGCACGCACCTCAGGGCGAGTGCGGGGAGAAGGAACAGTGGGGAGAAGGAACAGTGCGTACAGGGCTCTGGAGACGCACAGGAGGCTTGATGCGTGGTGCCGAAACTGGAGGCACTGAGCTTGAGACACGCACCACAGGGAGAGTGCGTGGAGGAGGAACAGGGCTCTGGAGACGCACTGGAAGCCTGGTGCGTGGTGTAGGCACTGGTGGTACTGAGCTGGGGCGGGAAGGTGGCGCCGGATATACCGGACCGTGTAGGCATACTGGCTCCCTTGAGCACTAAACCTGCCCAACCTTACCTGGTTGTATGCTCCCCGTCGCCTGACCAGTGCGGGAGGTGGAATAACCCGCACCGGGCTATGTAGGCGAACCGGGGACACCATGCGTAAGGCTGGTGCCATGTAAGCCGGCCCAAGGAGACGTACTGGTGGCCAGATATGTAGAGCCGGCTTCATGGCACTTGGCTCAATGCTCAATCTAGCCCTACCAGTGCGGGGAGGTGGAATAACCCGCACCGGGCTATGCACACGTACAGGAGACACCGTGCGCTCTACTGCATAACACGGTGTCTGCCCGTACTCCCGCTCTCCACGGTTAGCCTGGGAAGTGGGCGCAGGTCTCCTACCTGCCCTAGACCCACTACCTCTTATCCCCCACCCAAGAAATTTTTGGGTTGTACTTGCGGGCTTTTCGGGCTTCCGTGCTAGACACGTCCCCTCATAACTCCGGTTCCTCTCTCCGGTTTCCTCCGCTCTCCGAGCTGCCTCCAGCTGTTCCCATGGGTGGCGATTCACTTCAACTTTAGCCCATGGTCCTTTTCCTTCCATGATTTCCTCCCAAGACCAGAAATCCTGCTTCGTGCGCTGTCCGTTAACCCGCTGCTTGATCCGGGTTTGGTGGGTGATTCTGTAACGTTCGTCTGGTGGTGTATGAACGGACCAAGGCGCAGCGGGTGATGAATAAATAACTATTTATTTCAAAACAGACGAAACACTGACAAAACACTAGAACAAACTACAAAGCAATAAATGAAGGCAACAGACCTGAAACAAACAAACTTACATATAGACGAAGGACGCAAGAACAGGAACAGACTACCTAAAACGAACGAACAAACGAAACAGTCCCATGTGGATTACACAGACACACAGGAACAATCACCCACAAACAAACAGTGAGAACAACCTACCTTAATATGACTCTCAATCAGAGGAAACGCCAAACACCTGCCTCTAATTGAGAGCCATACCAGGCAACCCATTAACCCAACATAGAAAACACATAACATAGACTACCCACCCAAACTCACGCCCTGACCAATTAAACACATACCAAACGACAGAAAACAGGTCAGGAACGTGACAGGATCAGTTAGTAGTGGTGACGTGGGGTGGCGTAACGCTTATCAATGGCTTGGTGACATTCAAAATAATGTCTTATTTCCGACAGACAATATTTGGGGAAGGAAACAGGCAAGGAGAGATGAAGGTCAGGGTCAAGGTAGAGCTGGCAACAAAGAGAGGGGCAGACTGGGAAAGCCTGTGCTGCCGAGCTGAGGTCAGAGGAGTAACTGTGTGTTTCTACGATAAAGGCCTGTGCTCTAGCTACATAATCACCACTGTAATGATAAAGTATTTTGTGTGAAAACATCCATTGTGTTTCCCTAAATTATCAGGGAGAAGGGAGATAGCGATATGATGCATTAGCATATTTATGTAACCTACTTTACGTGGGGGTGAGGATAGGATAGGGAGGGTTTGAAAGTTGTTCTTCCTTATCATTGAATGGTGAAGAGCACCCTTGCTGCCTGAACAGGTTTCTCCTTATTCAAAGGTCATGGAACGTCTGGCTAACATCTAGTGTAGCAGGAACAGGGAAGGATGCTCTATCCACTTGGGAAGATCTGAGATGATTTTGACAGGTGTAAGCAATATGGCAATAACTCCACCTTGCTATCTAATAGGCTAGGTGGAAGTTTCACCAAATTGCCTATACCAATCAAATCCTCTCAAATCTCCGCAAGTACACAGGGAGTATTGTTTAGAGGTCGATTTGGGATCTGGCCAGGGACAATAACAGGAAGTGATCTTCCTGTATTGCATAGTCATCTGAGTGGCTCGTGGCCAATGGAAATGAGCAATAGACAAAAACCTATTTCATCGAAGTGAAAAGTAAAAAGTGGACATAGATGTATTTCATTTGTACCTTTACAGAAAAACGACATGATTTCACAAGTGGAAAATCACATGTTTCACGTGAAAGCATGTGTTTTTTCCATAAGGGTAATGCTGGCTAATATATTACAGGCACAGGGAAGGATGATCTTCCTGTAATTCCTTTTTTCACATGTGTGGTTTCATGTTTTTACATTTTTCTTTACATGTTGTTACAGGTTATCACATTAACTTCACATAAGATCACTTGTGGTCACATGAAATTCATGTGGTTTTTCCATAAGGGTAATGCTGGTTAATATCTTGCAGGCACGGGGACAGTTATCTTCATGTACAGTACAGTATGTTACCTGAGTTGCAGTGAGCCTTGGACAAACGACTCATTTGTGTGGTCAAGGTGTAAACAGCCCAACTCTAGCGTATCCAAACCGGAATCCAAAATCAGCATAACCCATTGGCAAACTGAACAATGATATGTGCAGGTTATTATTGCTTGTGCTTTTAATTTGTAACTATATTGGATATGCAGTATGCCTGGCGTTCACTTCTCTTGGATCGTAAGAACACGGAATACCATAGTGTGTCAGTGCCCAAAGGCGAGTCCATGCATCTCAATCACCTCTCACAGACACATGATGCATTTCAAAATGCTGAATACAGTGCCTTCAGAAAGTATTCACACACCTTGATTTTTTCCACATTTTGTTGTGTTACTGCCTGAATTTAAAAAGGATGAAATTGAGATTTTGTGTCACTGGCCTACACACAATACCCCATAATGTCAAATTGGAATTATGTTTTGAGAAATCTTTACAAATTAATAAAAAATGAAAAGCTGAATAAAGCAGACACTGAATATCCTTTGAGCATGGTGAAGTTATTAATTACACTTTGGATTTTTTAAATATTTTTATTTAAAAAAATGTATTTCACTTTTATTTAACCAGGTAGGCTAGTTGAGAACAAGTTCTCATTTACAACTGCAACCTGGCCTAGATAAAGCAAAGCAGTGCGACACAAACAACAACACAGAGTTACATATGGAATGAACAAACATACAGTCAATAATACAATAGAAAAAGTCAATATACAGTGTGTGCAGATGAGGTAAGATAAGGGGGGTAAGGCAATAAATAGGTCATAGTGGTGAAATAATTACAATATATAAATTAAACACTGGAGTGATAGATGTGCAGAAGATGAATGTGCAAGTAGAGATACTGGAGTGCAAAGGAGCAAAATAAATATATAACAGAATGAGGATGAGGTAGTTGGATGGGCTATTAACAGATGGACTGCGTACAGGTGCAGTGATCTGTGAGCTTCTCTGACAGCTGGTGCTTAAAGCTAGTGAGGGAGAGTCTCCAGCTTCAGTGATTTTTGCAGTTCATTCCAGTCATTGGCAGCAGAAAACTGGAAGGAAAGGAGGCCAAAGGAGGAATTGGCTTTGGGGGTCACCAGTGAAATATACCTGCTGGATCGCGTGCTACTGGTGGGTGCTGCTATGGTGACCAGTGAGCTGAGATAAGGCGGGGCTTTACCTAGCAGAGACTTATAGATGACCTGGAGCCAGTGGGTGTGGCGACGAATATGAAGCGAGAGCCAGCCAACGAGAGCATACAGATCGTAGTGGTGGGTAGTATTTGGGGCTTTGGTGACAAAACGGATGGCACTGTGATAGACTGCATCCAATTTGTTGAGTAGAGTGTTGGAGGCTATTTTGTAAATTACATCGCGAAGTCAAGGATCGATAGGATAGTCAGTTTTACGAGGGTATGTTTGGCAGCATGAGTGAAGGAGGCTTTGTTGCGATATAGGAAGCCGATTCTAGATTTAATTTTGGTTTGGAGATGCTTAAAGAGAGTCTGGAAGGAGAGTTTACAGTCTAACCAGACACCTAGAATATGTGGACAACTACAAATACCTAAGTCAGAATAGTGATGCTGGACAGCTGGGCAGGTGCGTGCAGCGATCGGTTGAAGAGCATGCATTTAGTTTTACTTGCATTTAAAAGCAGTTGGAGGCCACGGAAGGAGAGTTGTATGGCATTGAAGCTCGTCTGGAGGTTAGTTAACGCAGTGTCCAAAGAAGGGCCAGATGTATACAGAAGTCTGCGTAGAGGTGGATCAGAGAATTACCAGCAGCAAGAGCGACATCATTGATGTATACAGAGAAGATAATTGGCCCGAGAATTGAACCCTGTGGCACCCCCAAAGAGACTGCCAGAGGTCCAGACAACAGGCCCTCCAATTTGACACATTGAACTCTGTCTGAGAAGTAGTTGGTGAACCAGCCATGGCAGTCATTTGAGAAACCAAGACTGTTGAGTCTGCCGATAAGAATACGGTGATTGACAGAGTCGAAAGCCTTGGCCAGGTCGATGAATACAGCTGCACAGTATTGTCTCTTATCGATGGTGGTTATGATATTGTTTAGGACCTTGAGCGTGGCTGAGGTGCACCTATGACCAACTCGGAAACCAGATTGCATAGTGGAGAAGGTACGGTGGGATTTGAAATGGTCGGTGATCTGTTTGTTAACTTGGCTTTCGAAGACCTTAGAAATCCAGGGTAGGATAGATATAAGTCTATAGCAGTTTGGTTCTAGAGTGTCTCCCCCCTTTGGAGGGGGATGACTGTGGCAGCTTTCCAATCTTTGGGGATCTCAGATGATATGAAAGAGAGGTTGAACAGGCTAGTAATAGGGGTTGCAACAATTTCGGGTGATCATTTTAGAAAGAGAGGGTCCAGATTGTCTAGATCAGCTGATTTGTAGGGGTCCAGATTTTGCAGCTCTTTCAGAACATCAACTATCTGGATTTTTTTGTGAAGGAGAAATGGGGGAGGCTTGGGCAAGTTGGTGTGGGGGTTGCAGGGCTGTTGACCGGGGTAGGGGTAGCCAGGTGGACAGCATGGCCAGCCGTAGAGAAATGCTTATTGAAATTCTCAATTATTGTGGATTTATCAGTGGAGACAGTGTTTCCTTCCTCAGTGCAGTGGGCAGCTGGGAGGAGATGCTCTTATTCTCCATGGACTTTGCAGTGTCCCAGAACATTTTGGAGTATGTGCTACAGGATGCAATGTGCTACAGGATGAAAAAACTAGCCTTTGCTTTCCTAACTGTCTGTGTATATTGGTTCCTAACTTCCCTGAAAAGTTGCATACCGCGGGGGCTATTCGATGCTAATGCAGTACGCCACAGGATGTTTTTGTGCTAGTCAAGGGCAGTCAGGTCTGGAGTGAACCAAGGGCTTTATCTGTTCCTGGTTCTACATTTTGTGAATGGGGCATGCTTATTTAAGATGGTGAGGAAAGCACTTTTAAAGAATAACCAGGCATCCTCTACTGACGAAATGAGGTCAATATCCTTCCAGGATACCCGGGCCAGGTCGATTAGAAAGACTAGCTCGCAGAAGTGTTTTAGGGAGCGTTTGACAGTAGATTGCAACTCCTCCCACTTTGGCAGTTCTATCTTGATGGAAAATGTTGTAGTTGGGGATGGAAATCTCGGTTGGCGGAATATGGTAAAGCAGTTAGTAAAACAAACTTAGGGAGGAGGCTTCTGATGGTAACATGAAACCAAGGTTTTTACGGTTACAGAAGTCAACAAACGAGAGCACCTGGGGACACACATTCCTGGGTTAACTTCCACATCACCCGAGGAACAGAGGAGGAGTAGGATGAGGGTACGGCTAAGGGCTATCAAAACTGGTCGTCTAGTGCGTTGGGGACAGAGAAAAAAAGGAGCAGATTTCTGGGTGTGGTAGAATAGATTCAGGGCATAATGTACAGACAAGGGTATGGTAGGGTGCGGGTACAGTGGAGGTAAACCTAGGCATTGAGTGACGATAAGAGAGGTTGCATCTCTGGAGGCACTAGTTATGCTAGGTGAGGTCACCCCATGTGTGGGAGGTGGGACAAAAAAGGTATCTGAGGCATGTTGAGTGGGGCTAGGGGCTCCTCAGTAAAATAAAACAATGATAACTACCCTAAACAACAGTATACATGGCATATTGACATTAGAAAGAGACATAAAGTGAGGCATAAAGCAATCACAGGTGTTGATTGGGAGAGCTAGCTAAGAAAACAACAGGTAAGACAGAAACAGCTAATCAGCTAAGACAACATTGTCAGACCGTGGTCTCAAAACTCCACATCACAGGGGCCACAATGCTTGAGCTGGGGATGATGGGCTTGGGGTCCCTCTCCTCATTAGAGACATTGTGTTGACGGCACAGGGTGTCTGCCTTCTGCTTCTTGGATCCCAGGCAATGGGCTAGTGTGAAATCGAACCTGTTAAAAAAACAGAGCACATCTAGCCTGGCGAGTGTTCAACCTCTTGGCTTCTTGAATGGAGACCAAGTTCTTATGGTCCGTCCAGATCACGAAAGGATGAGGTACCCCCTCCAACCAGTGCCTCCACCCCTCAAGAGCCACTTAACTGCCAAGAGCTCCCGGTTGCCTACATCATAAGTGTGTTCCGCTGGCGAGAACCACTTGGAGAGAAAGGCACATGGGTGCAGTTTCTTGTCCTCCTCGTTCCGTTGTGAAAGGACCGCCCCTGCTCCGGTGTCCGAGGCATCCACCTTCACCACAAAGGGACAAGTCGGATCAGGATGAATGAGGATGGGTCCAGAGGTGAAACGTCCCTTGAGCTTCATGAATGCCCTGTCAGCCTCGGAGGTCCAGCAAAAACAGGTCTGGGACTTGATAGATTAGGACAGTGAGAGGAGCTGCCACCGCACCAAAGTTGTGTATAAAACACCTGTAAAAATGGGAAAACCTGAGGAACTGCTGGACCTGCTTGAGTGAAGTGGGACGGGGCCAGTCGGCGACCGCCTCAATCTTTACGGGGTCCATTAGGATGCGTGGGGAGGGATAATGTGACCCAGGAAGGAAACTCATTTGGAGCTCACACTTCTCTATCTTGACATATA
>NC_074696.1:25470147-25550147 GCF_029448725.1 Salvelinus fontinalis
CTATACCTTTTATTAGCAATTGTCATAAGAGAAGAGCTTGCAAGTAAGCATGTCATTGTACTGTGTGCACTTCGCTGTATCGCGTGCATATGACAAATAAATTATGATTTGATTTGATTTACTATAACTAGCAGAAGATTCCATGCTTGACTTTTACATCACAGAACACACCGTATGTGTTTTAATTAGGAATATTATCCAGAGCCATACATTTACAAATTCTAAATATATGGCTATGCTATTACCACGCAATAGAATTGAGGATTCGCCATCAATGAGTTAGTTGCATTATCTCTTGATGTGTGGTGCTGAAGCACATTAATACATGATTAGAAGTCCCACATGGGGAAGTTGAGGTGAAAAAAGTAGTAGTACTACTAATGCTGTTTTTGTCTCCCATCACCTTAGCCGGGTCCAAACTCTCAGAGAAGCCCATCAAGCCAGTGGCAGGGACACCCAGTCCCAAGCTGAATGGTGAGTGCCTGACTGAAATGCTATCACGACACACACACACGCACATCATTACAGTAGCCCACACACACACTCACACACACACACACACACACACACACACACACACACACACACACACACACACACACACACACACACACACACACACACACACACACACACACACACACACACACACACACACACACACACACACCATTACAGTAGCGTCATCAGAGCAGTGTTCTGATTCCATAACAAAAGACTACTCTGACTGTACTTGTCTAAAGTATACATGCGGCAGTTAGCAGCGGGTCAGATCCGTAATCACAACAGAATGAATATGAACAACTTCATTTGGCTCCACGGCTTCGCTAATAGCACCTCAGAAGGACTGGTATCCTTAATGCATTCTTGAGTGCCCCTCTTGAGGGACAAGAAGTTAATGAAGAATGGAGAAAGTGAGTTTGACGATAAAATGTCCAGGCAGCACGGCCTGGCAGTCTCTCTCTCTCTGTCTCTCACTGTCTCTCTATGTCTCTCTCTCTCTCTCTCTCTTCTATGGAGTCATCTGTCGTGATGCCGTGAGATAGCAGTTCAACCATGCCAAAGTTTCCACTGCCTTCATAACAAGTTTAACATTTATAAACTTGGAGAGGGAGTAAGTTTTTGAAAAGCTTGGAGGTCATTTGCAAGTTTGATATACTCTGAGGGTGAAAGCTCAGGGGCCCTGTCTGTGAACACTAGTAGTACTGTTTATTTGATCAATCATGAATCAAACAGACTTATAGAAGGTTATACTGAGGATGCATGTGTAGCAGTAACTTAACAACCCCTGTGCAAGGACACACACTGTATATGGATCTGTATTAATAAGTGTTGGCCTCAACATTGCATTAGTTTAGGGGTTTGAGATGTGTGATGCGGCCATTCGGCCAGACACTCAATATCTGGTCAGTATGCATTTAAAGGAATAGTTCACTTATTTTAATTTACCTCCAAAGTGTAGTTTATTATCTGGTGGAATGTAAGGTCGTAGTATATTTCAAGATATTTTTTTTACTCAACCAAGGTCCTCTTTTTCTCTATTTCCCCAAACTTTTAAAAGTTTTATTGAAACGATGGATAGAAATGAACAGGGAGATTGATAAAGGGAAGACAGTGTGAAGACCGCTGGGGCCGGGATTCGATCCCATGCAGGCAGGGTGTGCAGAGGGCAGTGGGTTTAACCGCTCAACCAACCTCAGGCACAACCAAGGTCCTCTAATAATCAATATTTTCTATGCCCTGTTTCAGTTCCTGATGACGTCTTTGCTCCTAACTATATCTGGAAGGGTTCATACAACTACAAGGGAAGAAAACAACCAATGACTCTGAGTATCACGAGCTTTAATTCCACCACAGGAAGGGTTAACGTCACCTTGACCAATAGCAACATGGAACTGCTGCTTTCAGGTACGCCGTCCCCATTTCACTCCATATTACACAGAGAGGTTGACGCTAGGGAAGGTCTCTAGCCACTCCTTGAACACACATGCACACACAGTTATGTATTACCCCAGCAACACCTATCAGAGTGTTGTAAAAAATGTCATCATGTACCACTGGAGTAGAATGGAGCTGGCGTTTCAGATGCAGAGTTTCTCTCCCCCAGTATGCATATGACTAGACTTGAGTGTTACTAAACATAGCTGACTTCGTTTGAGTGGTAGGGCCTTGATGTCAGATGGTATCCATTTAGGACTGTATCTACTTAGTGGGAAATTCAATTAAGTAGTTTTTTTGCCTGTGTGGAGGACATTTGCGAACATTCAAATGGGAAATCATGGTCTGTCTGATCTGAGAAGGTGTTTTGAGGTGATGCGTTTTGAATTAGACATTAGACATTCATTCACATTCTCCAAACATCACATTTTAAAGTGTTACTGTTGCTCCTGCTGCTCTGTATGGTTCCATTTATCCAAATGTCAAATTTAGAAGTTAAGGGTTAAGGTTTTGGATAAGGTTAAAACATGAAGTTTAGGCAGTCATTCCAAATGGTTAAGGTAAGGGTTAAGGTTTGGGATAGGGTTAAAACAAAAAATGTAAAACCAGTCTCCACAACTGGGATCAATCATCCGGGGTCATGGGACTAACTTAATGTATTGTGTACATAATGTTGCTGCTACCATCTCTTATGACCGAAAATAACTTCTGGACATCAGAACAGCGATTACTCACCACGGACCAGAATAAACTTTTTCCTTTAATGAGTCCGACGAGAAGAATATCCTGCTTTCACTGGAACAGGCCCAGATCCAAGCCTTTTGTGTAAAGAAAAGACGCAGGAAAAGGGGCCGCAGATCGGGCAGCCTTCTGAGAATCCGTAGGTGAGCGAGTAAACTCCCACTACCATCCGTTCTTCTTGCTAACGTGCAATCATTGGAAAATAAAATTGATGACCTACGATTAAGATTATCCTACCAACGGGATATCAAAAACTGTACCATCTTATGTTTCGCCGAGACGTGGCTGAACGACGATACGGACAATATAGAGCTAGCAGGATTTTCCATGCACCGGCAGAACAGAGACGCTATCTCCGGTAAGATGAGGGGTGGGGGTGTGTGTCTATTTGTCAATAACAGCTGGTGCGCGATGTCTAATATTAAAGAAGTCTCGAGGTATTGCTCGCCTGAGGTAGAGTACCTTATGATAAGCTGTAGCCACACTATCTACCAAGAGAGTTCTCAAATATATTATTCGTAGCCGTCTATTTACCACCACAGAACGAAGCTGGCACTAAGACCGCTCTCAACCAACTCTAAAGGCCATAAGCAAAGAAGAAAATGCTCACCTAGAAGCGGCGCTCCTAGTAGCCGGGGGCTTTAATGCAGGCAAACTTAAATCAGTTTTACCAAATTTTTACCAGCATGTCACATGTGCAACCAAAGAAGAAAAAAATCCTAGACCACCTTTACTCCACACACAGAGATGCATACAAAACTCTCCCCCGCCCTCCATTTGTCAAATCTGACCATAATGCTATCCTCCTGATTCCTGCTTACAAGCAAAAACTAAAGCAGGAAGTACCAGTGACTCGCTCAATAGGGAGGTGGTCAAATGATGTGGAAGCTACACTACAGGACTGTTTTGCTAGCACAGACTGGAATATGTTCTGGGATACATCCAATGGCATTGAGGACTATATCACCTCAGTCATCGGCTTCATCAATAAGTACATCGATGACGTCGTCCCCACAGTGACTGTACATACATATCCCAACCAGAAGCCATGGATTACAGGCAACATCTGCATCGAGCTAAAGGCTAGAGCTGCCACTTTCAAGGAGCAGGAGACTAATCCGGATGCTTAGAAGAAATCCCGCTATGCCCTCAGACGAACCATCAAACAAGCAAAGCGTCAATACGGGATTAAGATTGAATCCTACTACACCGACTCGGACGCTCGTCGGATGTGGCAGGGCTTGATAAACTATTACGGACCACAAAGGTAAACCCAGATGCAAGCTGCCCAGTGACGCGAGCCTACCAGAAGCTAAATGCCTTTTATGCTCGCTTCGATGCAAGCAACACTGAGGCATGAAGAGCACCAGCTGTTCTGGATGACTGTGTGATAACGCTCTTGGTAGCCGATATGAACAAAACCTTGAAACAGGTCAACATTCACAAAGCCACTGGGCCAGACGGATTAGCAGGACATGTAGTCAAAGCATGCGTGAACCAACTGTCAAGTGTCTTCACTGACATTTTCAACCTATCCCTGACCAAGTCTGTAATATCTACATGTTTCAAGCAGACCATCATAGTCCCTGTTCCTAAGCAAGCGAAGGTAACCTACCTAAATGATTACCACCCCGTGGCACTCACATCGGTAGCCATGAAGTGCTTTGAAAGGCTGGTCATGGCTCACATCAACAGCATCCTCCCGGACACCCTAGACCTACTCCAATTCGCATACTGCCCCAACAGATCCACAGATGAGGCAATCTAAATCGCACTCCACACCGCCCTTTCTCACCTGGACAAAAGGAACACCTATGTGAGAATGCTGTTCATTGACTACAGCTCAGCGTTCAACACCATAGTGCCGACGAAGCTCATCACTAAGCTAAGGACTCTGGGACTAAACACCTCCCTCTCCAACTGGATCCTGGACTTCCTGATGGGCTGCCCCCAGGTGGTAAGAGTAGGCAACAACATATCTGCCACGCTGATCCTTAACACTGGGGCTTAGTCCCCTCCTGTATTCTCTGTTCACCCACGACTGCATGGCCAAGCACGACTCCAACACCATCATTAAGTTTGCTGACGACAAAACAGTGGTAAGCCTGATCACTGACAACGATGAGACAGCCTATAGGGAGGACGTCAGCAGTGTGGTGCCAGGACAACAACCTCTCCCTCAATGTGAGCAAGACAAAGGAGCTGATCGAAAAGACGGGCCAAACAGGCCCCCATTAACATCGATGGGGCTGTAGTGGAGCGGGTCGAGAGTTTCAAGTTCCTTGGCGTTCACTTCACCAACGAACTATCATGGTCCAAACATACCAAGACAGTCGGGAAGAGCACATGACAAAACCTTTTCCCCCTCAGGAGACTGAAAAGATTTGGCATGGGTCCCCAGATCCTCAAAAGGTTCTACAGCTGCACCATCGAGAGCATCTTGACCAGTTGCATCACCGCCTGGTATGGCAACTGCTCGGCATCTGACTGTAAGGTGCTACAGAGGGTAGGGCGAACAGCCCAGTACATCACTGGGGCCAAGCTTCCTGCCATCCAGGACCTATACAATAGGTGGTGTCAGAGGAAAGCCCATAAAATTGTCAGAGACTCCAGTCACCCAAGTTATAGACTGTTTTCTCTGCCATCGCACGGCAAGTGGTACTGGAGCGCCAAGTCTAAAACCAAAAGGCTCCTCAACAGCTTCTACCCCCAAGTCATAAGACTGCTGAACAATTAATATAATCACCACCGGACAATTTACATTGACCCCCCCCCCCCCCTCCCGTTTGTACACTGCTGCTACTCGCTGTTTATCATCTATGCATAGTCACTTCATCCCCACATACGTGTACAAATTACCCCAACTAACCTGTACCCCCGCACACTGACTCGGTTCCGGTGCACCTGTGTATAGCATCGTTATTCTTATTGTGTTACTTTTTATTATAACTTTTTATTTTAGTCTACTTGATAAATATGTTCATAACTCTTCTTGAACTGCACTGTTTGTTAAGGGCTTGTAATTAAGCATTTCACGGTAAAATCTACACTTGTATTTGGCGCATGTGACAAATAAAGTTTGATTTGATTACCCCCATCCACCACCCCCGTCCACAACACCTTAGCAAAACCCAAGGCTACTTGGTAGTAATAGGGCTCACTGTTACCCCTAGTGGCTGGTTTTGAAGGCATTTCCCGATGTGTTCAGGACATGGATAGACTTCCAATTTCGATGTCAATCTTGAACAACCTGACTGATGATGCTGATGACTCATTTATTTTATATATTCGTTTTCACATAGACGTCCCTAAAATGCAAATGATTCTGTCCCTTAATGTACTTCATTTATATAGCCTAACAGACGTGTAAAACCCCTCCCCCATTTCGCTTAAATTAAATTTTAATCCGATCTGACAAATCTTTGACGGATTTACCATAATTATCCGGAGTGTCGAGGCCCCTTTTCCCCTTCCCCCCTTGCTCCTTCCCCCTCGCTCTTACCCCCCTCGTTTCTCCACGAATGCCTTTAGCCCCAGCTGACATGTCATTTACATCATCTAATTAATCTTCTCCATTTAAATTGGACTGGGAATTGCCCAGCCGTCGCCAATTATGACTTAGACAGGTGAATGAAGAACTATTCATTCACATACTCATTGAGAAGAAATGACCGTGTCTGGGAGATATAGGGATCACAATGTAATCATAACACTGAGGCGATGGAGGTGGCCATTTTGTGTTTTTAATAACAGCTTATTTTACATTTAGAGAGGCCAGGAAATGGTTTGGGTGTGTTAATTGAATGTGTCTTATTACTACCACTGTGTACATCAGTCAGTTCAGAGCTGCAGAGGTAGAGAAAGGCCGGGACCTCTGATAGGCCTTAATATGGTGCTCCCTTTCTTTGCCTTCAATTGCAGGAGGCAGTTAAAAATAGGAAGTACAGTTGATGAGTGTTCTACTGCTGGAAATTGCTCCATGGTTGAAGAATATGGCTCAATGAGTGTTCATATCACCTGCTTTCATTTTCCAGCCAGAGAGACAGATAGACAGACAGTGAGATAAGCGAGGGAGACCATCATCATGGGGTCATTGTCTGTGATCGTCTCCCCTGAGTACCAACAGTTATATCAGTGTTGTACCCTGGCCTCACATTGACCCTCTTGTCCCCCTGTGTTCTGTTGTGCTGCAGGTGTCTATAAGAGCCAAGAAGCACGGTTGATGCTGCTGATGTACCATGTGAAAACGTCGACTCACACCACGCTGGGCAAGGTCAAGGAGGAGACGTGGTCCATGGACGGTTTTGTAAGTTTACCGTTATTTACTAACAGGAAGGATTTGTGGAATTGAAACATTTACATGTTAGTCATTTAGCAGACTTACATATCTTAATAACAATCTGATGTGGTGTAAAATGTTGAAATTGACATATGTTGACATATCAATGGAAATTTGTTGGACATTTTTACTTCATGTTTATTACAAAATGGCCTCAAATGCTGTCCTGAAAATGTAGATTTTTCCTTTAAAACGTAACCCCATAGTGAAAAGTGTCATTCAAAGAAATAAGTGACTCACTGACTGACCAACACACTCACTGACTGAATGACTAACTTACTGACTGGCCATATCTGTCTCCCTAGGTGTCTGCAGAACCTGACGGTGCCACATACGTCTTTCAGGGCTTCATACAGGGTAGAGACTACGGCCAGTTTGGACTGCAGAGGCTAGGTAAACATTATGTTTTTTATATCAGCTTTCTCAATGTCAACAATATTGTGGCCTTTCAGTATATAGAAATAAACATGTATGTAATGGATAGTTGATATAGGCCAAAAGGTGAGTGTGAGAATATTAATGTTGTTCCTATGTCTCCTCTCCCACACAGGTCTGAACATGTCAGAGAGTAATAACTCATCCAACCCACCTCATGGTACAAACAGTAGCTCTGTGGCCATAGCAATCCTTGTGCCTTTTTTCGCCCTGATATTTGCAGGCTTCGGGTTTTATCTTTACAAACAGAGGTAAGTGTACCTACCCACCACCAGCTATTTTTATACTGTGAGCTGAATTCACAGTAAAGGCCACATACAGATGTATGATCTTAAGTTGATCACCCTGTTGCAGGATAACTTTCCTGCAATGCAGGACATTTTAAACTTGTAGTGTATTTGAGGTTTAAAAAGGCTTCTGAAGATTTTAATTTCCACTTGACTTGATTTTTCCGTACGAAAAATGTATCAACCCCTACAAAAATGTCCATTCATTATAATCCACATAATAATTAGCATTTCTTGTTGCCGCAGGATTATCTTCCTACTGTAATAAACTGGCTCAAATTAAGATCCTCCATCTATACTGTGCTACTCCGTCAGGATCTATAGCAGAGGTGTCAAACTCCATGGAGGACCTAGTGTTTGCAGGTTTTTGTTTTTTCCTTTCAATGAAGACCTAGACAACCAGGTGAGGAGAGTTCCACACTAATTAGTTACCTTAATTCGTGAATCAAGTACAAGGGTGGAGCAAAAACCCGCAGACACTCGGCCCTCCGTGGAATGAGTTTGACACGTGATCCATAGAATTTGTTTGACATACGGGTTGCTGTTATTCACATATAAAACCATAAACCGTTGCTGTGCTCCTCCACAGGACTTCTCTTAAAACCCAGTACATATTAGATAGGCTACATGTTGAATTTTACTGACTCTTGTTCTACATTGAGTCAGAACCATGTATTTGTCCTTCTCTAGGACTACTCCTAAAACCCAGTACACAGGCTGCTCCGTCCACGAGAACAACAACGGCCAGGCGGCCTTCGAGAACCCCATGTACAACACCAGCGCCAAGTCTGTGGAAGGCAAAGCTGTCCGGTTTGACCCCAACCTGAACACAGTCTGCACAATGGTATAATGAAGTCCGCTTGGCGACCGCTACCGCAAAAACTGCATCGTGTTTTTCTTATTTTATATCAAGGTAAAAAAAAAAGAACAACAAAAGTGCTTTTGCGAAACAAGCTGATTTTGTTTAGATCGAGACTGGAGATAGCGATGGAGACACTCCAATAGAGGCGTGTCAGACATTTTTGGGGAGACGAACAGAGGAACAAGGAACCGTTCCTCTGGTACATAAAGCACACTCTTCAGGAACCTTGACTGGGTCATGTGTGTCGAGAAGGACACCCACTGGGAGACCAGACCAACATCACGTTTTAGAAGACTGAACTGAGAACTGAGAAACATGAAAATCTTCACGGTGGTCGGCGAGTGGCCTGGAGAGTTCTTACGCTACCTTATTATATTGCACTCTGCGAGTGCTTCTTCACAGTCGATTGGGTCTTTTATATAAAGTGAAAAGGATCTGTAAATCTTCTTCTTGCATATATAGGAGGAGCATTCACCACCTATATTTTTGTATTATATATTACCACATGGGAGGGGCCAAAGGGAGAGAGATTATATGAAGAGTTTATAGAAAAGAGAAGAAAAAAAGATATTTCAGAATATGCTGTTCACATCGTCAAACACACAAAGGTATTTTTTGGTTAATTTTTTAAAGGTTAAGCCGTTTTTTAAAACAACGGTTTTGACCGTGACTCCCTCTTCTTTAGCCTCAGTCCCATATTCTGTGTTTCTTTTCCACTGTGGCAATCAGAAGTGTTTGAACTATTGATGTTAACTGTGATGTGAATAGAAAGGTTTTCTGGAATATTTAACTCTTTTTTTCCATTTTGGATCATACTTTGGTAACGTTATTAGCCTTTACAGTCATCTTCATTCTGATCTAAATAAGGAATGTCAGTATTGAGATCTTAAAGTCTGCAAATTAAAACTTATTTTAAATGAGTGTCATTTAATTTGTACTAAATATGGAATTGTTACACTTTATCTAAAGACAATATCGGTACTGCTTGCGGCCATTGGAAAGTTCTGGGGGACAACATCATGGAACAAAATCCATCCAACATCGACAGCAGAGCAGAATCAAACATCATCCCAGTAGGTTTAACAATCATATTTCATACTGTATTCATCCCTTAATCTGTCTGTAGCGACAGAGCGATAGAACTTTGTTGAAATAATGTGCAATGGGACCATCTTTATTTTTATTTTTATTCTGATCAAAAATGTCTGATGATGTAATTTGCAGAACAGATGCATTTTTCAACACTAGATGAGATGAATTGCCTCCTGTATCGTATCAATGCCCAGTGCCACCCATTGTACCTGAGTCAGTCCTAATTGGTGTCCGTGACTGCAGTCCCCCAGGTCTCCAAGCTGTGATTTATTACAGTGCCTTTATGATAAAGCAGTACCACGACCTCATCCCACATTAATACGGAAAGGGATCAATGGGCTCCACCAGTGACACCTCTGGCATCATTCTCACCAATGACAGACCAGATCAGTCTATCTGCAGACTTGATGATACTCTATACTGACAGTGACATCAATCGCCATGCCAACCGCAAACCAATGAGATCGATCTTTCCAGAATTTGTGTTTCTTTTGATATTATTTGGCATTTTTACTCGTCCGCACAACATTTTCATTGTGACTTTTCATTATATTGCACTTTTTTGTTACGGTTTTGTTTTGAATTGTTGTTGTTGTTGTTATTGTATTACTCTATGTATCCTAGTGGGTGGTTTTTACAGTGCCTACCAAAAACCATGTGAACCAGGTCTGCTGCTCCTTCCTCCTCATCCCCCTGTTCCTGTCTTCTCTTTATAATCTTATGGTCTCATTCCCCCTCTCCTTCACCTCACAGGACTTCATGTGTTGCTGAACAAACACTAAACACTGACACAGTCTTGTGACACAGCGCAGCTCCTTTCCACTCATCAGGTGCCATCTTTTTTAACCTTTCAATCTATTTTGCCATTTAGCTTTTCCTATAAAAATGACTGCAATAAAGAACCCATACAATTCTAGGAAGCCGAAATATGATTTGCAGTACAGTACAGCTGGGTACTCCTATGTTAAATGCATTGAAAATATATAAAACGTTTAAAAAAAATAAGAAAAAATATGATTTAAAAAAAACTTTTTTTTTAAAGAAATATATTTTTATGAACAAATTATTTGTAACATGTATGAATCTATTATGTACATTTCCAATGCAATGTAAGATTAAAAAAGGCTAATTGCTTTTGTAAAGTGTCGCCCTTTTTTTCATTCCATATTCACTTTGTTTAGATGTGTTAGATGTATATGATATTCTCTACTGTATACGCCTGTACACACTATCTAGCATTTCCCTCTGGTTACAGTAGTCTTTGCATGGATTGGCTCCCATGACGAATACAGCCCGATCCATACAACATATCATACAAGCCCTCAACACAGACTGAGACCCAAAAATAGCCTTAAACCACTGAACAGATATCACAACTGTTGCATTAATTCCCCTTCCAATGGAGTCATTATGACCTTGTTTGAGTGACAGCCCTGTCATAGTTTGATTCATAGGAGGCTGAATGAAAAGCCCCAGGAATCCCTGCTGGGTTGCATAGTTTTACCGTCAGTAATAGAGTGTAGCAGTGGGCTCTGCCCATGACAACTGGAATTGATCTATCATTCATTTGACAAAGTTTCTCTCTCACCTTTCTTTCTCTGTCTCTGTCTCTCGCTCACTCTCATTCTTATTAGTGAGCCAATGCTAGACAGCTGGGCGGGTTGATGGTCTGTATACAGACAGGGTGAATTGGCATGTCGAACCCAATGACAGTGGAATGAAGGGCTTGTATCTATCCGTGTAAAGCGTTCTAGTGTTACTGTGCACATTAAGTCAATCAGGTGTGGAGAAGCTAGTCAATAGATCAATACACTCCTTATTGACTTCATCTATTTACTCTCAAGACTTTTCAAGTGGATATTTCTTTCAGTTAATCATGTCATTATTATGGTTTACTATGGCAATTCCATGTCAAGATACTGAACCTTGAATTTGATTTTGCTATTCTCTGATCCCATATAGAGAAATAGGAGAGTTAAGGTGGGATACCTTGGTGGGATATGTCATGATGTTTAATATATTCTATATTTAATATATTCTGATATTCTGACGCTGAAGCTTGTATTGATAATAAACATGTAAGCAGCACGATACATAAAACTGGAACATAGAACTGGAACATAGCACTGAAACATAGAACTGGAACATAGAACTTCAAGAATACATTTGAAGTTGTGGAAATATCAACGCTCCATCATAGCTTGGGCAGAGAGATGAAAGGAGAGGGGGAGAGAAGATGAAACGAACCACAAGGTGCTCTGCGAGTGCTGAGAGGTTGAGAACAAACATCAGACTGTAGTGCTGAGACAAAATAAACCAAGGTTTTGGGGAACAAGAGAGGAGGTGACCCCTGGTCCCGTGTGGCTCAGTTGGTAGAGCATGGCGCTTGCAACGCCAGGGTTGTGGGTTCAATTCCCACGGGGGGACCAGGGTTCAATTCCCACGGGGGGACCAGGATGAATATGTATGAACTTTCCAATTTGTAAGTCGCTCTGGATAAGAGCGTCTGCTAAATGACTTATATGTAAATGTAATGTAAATGAGGTGGATGAGTGTTGGAGAGAAAGAGGGGGGGCGAGAGAGAGAGATGGAGAGAAGGGGGGAAGACAGCCCTCTGGTGGGTTCTGAGGACAGGAAGTGACACACCAGCAGATTGGAGTGATCATAAACACACACACAGGGGTGATCACACACACACACACATATAGACAGCTTGAGAAAGAGGAGATGGGAGCAAGGTTGCTGTCAGTCAGCTTGAGAACTGAGAAAGAGAAGAGAGGAGCTAGGTGGCTGTCAGACAGCTTGAGAACTGAGGAAATGTATGACCAACTAACAGTGGTATTGATGTGGTCGGTTGTACACGGACTGAAACACAAATAAACACACTGACAGGCAAATGAAAGTAAAACAATGAAAGGAGTCACATCCTGATCTGTGTTGGCAACCTTGATCTGTCTAAATAGCACCTGTTACCGCGAGCCGAACATGAAATGAGCAGTAGACAGGCAGTGTTGTAGTTAAGGGCAGTGTTTCCCAAATCCGCTACTCCAGCACTTTCAATGGTACATATTTTTGTTGTGACCGCGGACGAGCACACCTGATTTTATTTGTCAACTAGTCATCAATCCCTTGACAAGGTGTTTTTGTCCAGAGCTACAACAAAAATGTGTTAGAGGTAGAGGTACTCGAGGACCGGAGATGGGAAACACTGGCTTAGGCTATGGCATGACTACAGTGCGTTGAGTCATACAGCAGTAGATCACCTCTGAGATGTTCAATGAACTGTTCTCATTTAGAGACAACACTTAGGATACATTAGAGATTTGTTTTGCCTAATTAGTCTGTCATTTTACTCTAGTAGAAAGCACAGTGATCACCATTAGTACACTCTTTGTACTGATGCTCCTTCCTCAGAACAGCATCATTATAGTGGACGATATGCTGATCACGTAAGCAACCTTTTCAACAGCACTACAGTCAGAACGGAGGTGTAGCTTTCAAGTCTGTTCACTCCCTGGTGAAGTACTGCTTCAGGTAGAGTCTCAAATTGCACCCTATTTCCTATGCTAGTGCAAAAGCAGTGCACTATGTAGGGAATAAAGTGCAATTTGGGATGCAGACTTTGAGTCATAAGCCCAATGGCTGTGTTCAAAAGGAAGCAGTCATGTTAAAACAATGGTTGAATGTTGGATCAATCAATGGGCTAGATTGGAAATGTTGAAGTGCCAATCTAGTTGCAGGCATTCCTATTGCCGAGTTCGAGGAGTAAGGGATCTCATGCACAGGCATTTCCCAGAGGTGTTAGTGTGAGATGAGTTCCTTTCATCTCCATGATAGCATGCCTTAGCGCTGGACAGCTCTGAGCTTTTCGCTTTTAGACACATAGGGATTTCTCTCTGTTTGGACACCCTTCCATGCAGACTCCAAAGATCAAACACAGAGGTAATCGTCTTGTTTTGCCACCATGCACTTCAAGCTGACACCCAAAGACTTTGTAGTAGTGTCTGGTTAGAAGATGAAATCAAATGCTGTCTATGAAGGCATGGCCATTGGAGAGAAGGAAGGAGAGAGAGAGAGAGAGAAAGAGAGAGAGAGAGAGAGTCGAAGTAGTGACCAAACGGAAATAGAGCGAGAGAGAGAGTGAGGGAGAGAGAGAAAGAGAGAGAGGGAGATGGAACAATTCATCTTCACTCAGTCTGGGTTATGTTGCAGTGTAATGTAATGGCCGCCATGGATGGTTGGTGTCCAGTCTGATGTATTGGAACCAGGCATGGATAATCAACTGACCATCCATGTGCACAATCACCATCACCATCCACATCTCTCAAACCACCAGGGAAATCAAGTAGGTAGACAACCTGTTGTTGTTAGACACATTCAAATGACAAGACAATAAACAGGAGTTACTACATGTAGGATGGATATTCTACTACATGTAGGATTGATATTCCATCCTATCATCATTAGAGATCTCATTTGTCTTGAACAACTGAGATTGTGTTTCCTAGGACTACAACTGAGATGAATGGCAAAGACTTGTTTATGTCTGAACCCAACCACGCCTTGCCAGAGCGCTCTTGTTTTCACAACTCCGTCCTTCTTTTCCTCAAGCAAGACAGTTTCACTTCCAAATCAGACAACAGTTTTCACAGTACGTACGTACAGCCTCCCATACTGTTGGGTTAATTGTCCCCTTGCTGAAAATACAGATTGCAAATCCACTCATGGCTACACAAGAGAAGCAGCTGCAGATGTCTCCATTGTTTCTCTCCGCTTCGGCATCTGCCCGGTGCACTCGCCTTGATGAGATTCTCACCAGCCGGATCGAGACACTGTCTCGTTTGAACCTCAGCCGTGACGACGGCTAGATTTGAAAGAGGAGAGAGAGAGAGGCAGACTTGGCGGAAGTAAGAGCACACTTTGGCTGATATGGGGGGGGGGGCTGTAAAGTCAGAGGGGAATCTAAACGACAGGGCTTTCTAGGGAAGAGCGAGATCAACAGAGAGAAAAAAAAGAGAAGAGGAGTAGTCTGGTTCTTTGATGTTTCCCCTCCATTGTTCCTCCTCAGTCAAGGTCACTTTCCTTTCCGCATTGTGGAACCCAAGTGTCTCCTGTCTCGGGAATTTGATATATGTCTCATTCTGGTCAGACATTGTGTCCGCCATATGAGAATGAATGCTTGCCAATGTTCCCTCTAAATTCTTTTGGCACTGAGCAAATTTCAGGTTGGTGAGAGCCAACTTGAACGTCGTAAAAATTCGGTGCAACTTCTGTGCATAGGCTACTGTGGCTATTTTATCATAACGTAGGTCTACCAGAGTGGCCTACCATCAAAAACAATGGAGAAAATGTATCCCATAACATTTTAACATGGAAATAGCTGTTCTGAACCGTCGCCGGAAGCTCTTTACTGGGGACCGTCTCCGGAAGCTCTGGACTGTGAACCGTCGCCGGAAGCTCTGGACTGGGAACCGTCGCCGGAAGCTCTGGACTGTGAACGCACATTGGAGGCCTTGTGTGTGGAGCCGGCACAGGTGGTACCAGACTGGGAAGGCGCACTGGAGGCCTGGTGCGTGGAGCCGGCACAGGTGGTACCGGACTGGTGACACACACTTCAGGGAGAGTGCGAGGAGCAGGCACAGGACGTACCGGACTGGGGAGGCGCACTGGAGGCCTAGTGCGTGGAGCCGGCACAGGTGGTACCGGACTGGTGACACACACTGCAGGGCAAGTGCGAGGAGCTGGCACAGGACATACAGGGCTGGAGTGGTGTACTGGAGACCTGGTGCGTGGAGCCGGCACAGATTTTCCCAGACTGATAGCTCACTCCTCAGGACGAGTACAGAGAGCTAACTCGGGTGGCATCAAACTGATAACACGCTCCTTAGGGCGAATTTCGTGCATCATACACCAACATAACAACTCTCTCATTTCTCTCCCCTCCAATTTCTCAATCAACTCACTGGCGGTCTCTGACTTCCGCTCACTCTCCTGCAATTTCTCCATCTTCTCCCAGACTGGCTCTGGTTCACTCCTCGGCTCCGCCAACCCCCCCGTGTGCCCCCCCCCCCCCCCCCAAAAAAAAAACATTTGGGCTGTTTTTTGGGCTTTCTTTGTGGCCGCGAACCCCGGCTTCGTCACTGTCCTCCCTTCTCTCCTTGCGTCTGCCGCCAAGGAAGGCTATCCTGTCCTGCCATGATTTCCTCCCAAGTCCAGGATCCCTTCCCATCCAAGATCTCCTCCCAAGTCCAGGATACCTTCTCCTCCTGGGCACGCTGCTTGGTCCTGTTGTGGTGGGATCTTCTGTCACGATTGTCGTAAGAACATTCAGACCAAAGCGCAGCGTGATATGGGTTCCACATATTTATTGAAGTGAAACGCACAAAACAATAAAGAACAAATGAAACGTGATGTCAATGAAGTGCTCACAGGCAACTACACATAAACAAGATCCCACAAAACACAGTGGGGAAAATGCTGCATAAATATGATCCCCAATCAGAGACAACGACAACGCTGCCTCTGATTGGGAACCATACCAGGCCAACATAGAAATAAACAACCTAGATTACCCTCCCTAGTCACTCCCCGAAATAACCAAAATAGAGAATAAAAAGGCTCTCTATGGTCAGGGCGTGACAACTCAAGAAGGGTGGTCACCAACCTTTTCTGAGTCAAGATCACTTCGAGTCAAAATGCAAGCTGAAATCTACAACTCAGATATTTTTTAACATGACTTAAAAAACGTAAGCCTATGCAACATTAACCAATGAAAAACAGTTCTGGAGCAATGAGGTTTGTGCAGTAAGCTATAGGCCCAATACATTACCACCGCACACTGGCTTTGCTTGAATTTACCTGCCAATGCATTGTTGGTCGGGCCATTTTTATTATCAAATTTGAGGTAGGCTATATGATCACACCAGTAATAGATACGTTGTTGTATTACTTGTGAAGCACAGCTGATTTCATTTTTTATTTTATTTTACTGGGCTGATGGTGCCATGCATCTGATGGTGAGTCTCAGTGGAGGAAGAGAGCAGCAGACTGAGGGTCCGCCTCTCAACATCCCTCGGCTCTCCCTTTCCTCCACTGACACTGACCAAAAAGGGACACCGTCTTACAGCTGATGGTGAAACTCGAGTCGCACTGCATTATTTCTGCCTCATGTACAAATTTATGTTGTTAGTCCTATGAACAGAGAAAGTGAAATATTCTTTGATATTAAAATAAAAGAGTGAAAATAGGAAGAACGGGCATTTTGTTGCATATGAAAGTGCTGAATACAAAGTGTTGACAGGTGAGTAAGAACTTAAACATGAACTCACTCATAAAAACAGAAGCTCTTTGCTGTATTAGTTGAGTCTCTCTAGTCATGGTTTTACAAGTTTTGAAATCTCACAGTATCAACTTTGCTGTAGCTTTATTTTATGCCTGCTACATTACTGCAGTCAACGGTCATCTGAGCCATCCGATTGGCCAGCGATAGGCTATAGTGTACTTGATTTGCTCTCTGGGTGTCACTTGTGTGCTCTGTCTCCGGCCTCTAGGTCACTAGGTCACCAGGCTGCTAGTTATGGCACAACCCTGTCACCATCGTTACGCGCACCTGCACGTCATCTGACTCACTTGGACTACATCACTTCCCTGATTACCTTCCCTATATATGTCACTCCCTTTGGTTCCTTCCCCATGTGTCATTGTTTCTGTTTCATGTCTGTGTGCTGGTGTTAGTGTTTCTTGTTTTGTATTATGTTCTGTTTATTTTATTAAAACACTCACTGCCTGAACTTGCTTCCGACTCTCAGCGCACGTCATTACACTTGGCCCGCCGGGAAGGCAGAATGAAATGGTTCAAAATGGCAACAGTTCACCTATGCGCAGGGCAGCTGAATCAGGTGCACCTATCACCAACAGCCAAAGAAAAAAATAGGAACACAAGGCTTTATCGTTGGGTTTTACATAAATGTTTGGCCAACGACTAGGAATACCTTGGCAATTGACAGGTTGGTGACCACTGCTCTAGAAAGTTGAGTGAAGTACAATCTTGTGACTCTCTCTGTGGCTGATATTTTTGCTCGGCAGACCCGGGAGCTGCGGGACAGTTTTCTTCCAGGACAACCTTGTAAGTGGCTTGATTCATGCATCCTTCACAAAGACAAATCTGCCCGATTCCAGCCTTGCTGAAGCACCCCCAGATCATCACCGATCCTCCACAAAATTTCACAGTGGGTGCGAGACACTGTGGCTTGTAGGCCCCTCCAGGTCTCGCAGCCACTGTGACATTTGGTGGAGGATCGGTGATGATCTGGGGGTGCTTCAGCAAAAATATTCCCCAACTCTGAGGATTGGATTTTCCAGCAGGACAATGTTCAATGCCACACAGCCAGGTCAATCATGGTGTGGATGGAGGACCACCAGATCAAGACCCTGTCATGTCCAGCCCATTCTCCAGACCTCAACCTCATTAAAATCCTCTGGAATGTGATCAAGAGGAAGATGGATGGTCACAAGCCATCGAACAAAGCCGAGCTGCTTGAATTTGTGAGCCAGAAGTTGTAACGGCTGATTTCCCCCTCTTCGTCTGAAGAGGAGGTGTAGGGATCGGACCAAAACGCAGCGAGGTATGAAGACATGAATGATTTGTTAAAGCCAGACGAACACGTAACACACTTGAGAAATTACAAAACAAAAAACGACGTAGACCGACCTGAACATAAGAACTTACATAAACATGAAGGCTCAAACACGAAGAACGAACGAACAGGTACAGACTAGCACAATTGATACATTCCCGTGTGGTAACAAACACTGACACGGAAGACAATCACCCACCAACAAACGGTGTGAACAGCCTACCTTAATATGGTTCTCAATCAGGGGAAACGTCAAACACCTGCCCCAAATTGAGAACCATATCAGGCAACACATTGAACCCAACATAGAAACACATAACATAGACTACCCACCCAGCTCACGTCCTGACCAACTAAACAAAGTTAAACAAAGGAAAATAAGGTCAGGAACGTGACAGTACCCCCCCCCCCCCCCCCCCCCCAAGATGCGGACTCCGGCCGCAAAACTGAACCTCAAGGGGAGGGTCTGGGTGGGCATCTGTCCACGGTGGCGGCTCCAGCTCCGGACGTGGTCCCCACCCCACCATAGTCAATCCCCGCTTCCGTAGCCTCCTCCAAATGGCCACCCTCCAAATTAACCCCACTGGATTAAGGGGCAGCACCGGACTAAGGGGCAACACCGGAATGAGGGGCAACACCGGAATGAGGGGCAACACCGGAATGAGGGGCAACACCGGAATGAGGGACAGCTCCGGACTGAGGGGCAGCTCCGGACTGAGGGGCAGCTCCGGACTGAGGGGCTGCTCATGGCTGGCTGACGGCTCTGGCTGCTCATGGCTGGCTGACAGCTCTGGCTGCTCATGGCTGGCTGACGGCTCTGGCTGCTCATGGCTGGCTGACGGCTCTGGCTGCTCATGGCTGGCTGACGGCTCTGGCTGCTCATGGCTGGCTGGCGGCTCTGGCTGCTCATGGCTGGCTGGCGGCTCTGGCTGCTCATGGCTGGCTGGCGGCTCTGGCTGCTCATGGCTGGCTGGCGGCTCTGGCTGCTCATGGCTGGCTGGCTGCTCTGGCTGCTCATGGCTGGCTGGCGGCTTTGGCTGCTCCTGTCTGGCGGAAGGCTCTGGCTGCTCCTGTCTGACGGAAGGCTCTTGCTGCTCCTGTCTGGCGGAAGGCTCTAGCGGCTCCTGTCTGGCGGACGGCTCTAGCGGCTCCTGTCTGGCAGACGGCTCTGAAGGCTCAGGACAGACGGGCGGCTTTGAAGACTCAGTACAGACGGGCGGCTTTGCAGGCTCAGTACAGACGGGCGGCTTTGAAGGTTCAGTACAGACGGGCGGCTATGAAGGCTCAGGACAGACGGGCAGTTCAGGCGGCGCTTGGCAGACGGACAGCTCAGATGGCGTTTGGCAGACGGGCAGTTTTGGCGCCGCTGGGCAGACGGCAGACTCTGGCCGGCTGAGGCGCACTGTAGGCCTGGTGCGTGGTGCCGGAACTGGAGGTACCGGGCTAAGGACACGCACCATAGGGCTAGTGCGGGGAGCAGCAACAGGACGCACAGGACTCTGGAGGCGCACAGGAGGCTTGGTGCGTGGTACCGGAACTGGAGGTACTGGGTTGGAGACACGCACCACAGGGCTAGTGCGTGGAGAAGGAACAGGGCTCTGGAGACGCACAGGAGGCTTGGTGCGTGGTGCCGGAACTGGTGGTACCGGGCTGAAGACACGCACCATAGGACTAGTGCGTGGAGGAGGAACAGGGCTCTGGAGACGCACAGGAAGCCTGGTGCGTGGTATAAGCACTGGTGGTACTGGGCTGGGGCGGGGAGGTGGCGCCGGATATACCGGACCATGCAGGTGTACTGGCTCCCTTGAGCACTGAGCCTGCCCAACCTTACCTGGTTGTATGCTCCCCGTAGCCCGACCAGTGCGGGGAGGTGGAATAACCCGCACTGGGCTGTGTAGGCGAACCGGGGACACCATGCGTAAGGCTGGTGCCATGTATGCCGGCCCGAGGAGACGCACTGGAGACCAGACGCGTTGAGCCGGCTTCATGGCACCTGGCTCAATACTCAATCTAGCCCTGCCAGTGCGGGGAGGTGGAATAACCCGCACCGGGCTATGCACACGTACAGGAGACACCGTGCGCTCTACCGCGTAACACGGTGTCTGCCCGTACTCTCGCTCTCCACGGTAAGATCGGGAAGTTGGCGCAGGTCTCCTACCTGACTTCGCCACACTACCCTTTACCCCCCCCCCCCCCCCCCCCCCCCCCCCCCAATACATTTTTGGGCTTGACTAACAGGCTTCCTACCGCGTCGTCGTGCTGCCTCCATTCGCCGGTATCCCTCCTCACACTGCGCCAGAGAATCCCAGGCGGGCTCCGGCACTCTCCTTGGGTCGATCGCCCACCTGTCGATCTCCTCCCAGGTTGTATAGCCCAGATCCTTCTCCTGCTTCCGTGCTGCCTCCTCATACCGCCACCTCCAGCTCTTCACGAGGGCGGCGATATTCTCCAGGTTGTGCCCATGGACCTTTACCGTCCAATATTTCCTCCCATGTCCATGAATCCTGCGATCGCTGCTAATGCTTTTTCCCACGCCGCTTGATCCTTGGTTGGTGGGTGATTATGTAACGGCTGATTTTCCCCCTCTTCATCTGAAGAGGAGGTGTAGGGATCGGACCAAAACGCAGCCAGGTATGAAGACATGAAATATTTATTAAAGCCAGACAAACACGTAACACACTTGAGAAATTACAAAACAAAAAACGACGTAGACCGACCTGAACATAAGTACTTACATAAACACGAAGAACGAACGAACAGGTACAGACTAGCACAAACGATACAGTCCCGTGTGGTAACAAACACTGACACGGAAGACAATCACCCACCAACAAACGGTGTGAAAAGCCTACCTTAATATGGTTCTCAATCAGGGGAAACGTCAAACACCTGCCCCTAATTGAGAACCATATCAGGCAACACATTGAACCCAACATAGAAACACATAACATAGACTACCCACCCAGCTCACGTCCTGACCAACTAAACAAAGTTAAACAAAGGAAAATATGGTCAGGAACGTGACAGAAGTGGCATAATGTCACCCAACATCAATGTGAAAGACTGGTGTAGAGCATGCCAAGACACATGAAAGCTGTGATTGAAAATCAGGATTATTCCACCAAATATTGATTGCTGAACTCTTCCTAAATTAAAATATTAGTATTGTGTTTAAAAATAAATATGAACTTTTTTTCTTTGCATTATTTGAGGTCTGACAACACTGCATCTTTTTTTTTTCACCAGTTAAATGCTCTAAACGACTATTTTTATTTGGAATTTTGGAGAAATGTCAATAGTTTATAGTATAAAACAAAATGTTAATTTTACCTAAACACATACAGTTGAAGTCGAAAGTTTACATACACTTAGGTTGGAGTCATTAAAACTCGTTTTTCAACCACTCCACAAATTTCTTGTAACTATAGTTTTGGCAAGTCGGTTAGGACGTCTACTTTGTGCATGACACAAGTAATTTTTCCAACAATTGTTTACAGATTATTTCACTTATAATTCACTGTATCACAATTCCAGTGGGTCAAAAGTTTACATACACTAAGTTGACTGTGCCTTTAAACAGCTTGGAAAATTCCAGAAAAGTATGTCATGACTTTAGAAGCTTCTGATAGGCTAATTGACATCATGTGAGTCAATTGGAGGTGTACCTGTGGATGAATTTCAAGGCCTACCTTCAAACTCAGTGCCTATTTGCTTGACATCATGGGAAAATCAAAAGAAATCTGACAATTGTAGACCTCCACAAGTCTGGTTCATCCTTGGGAGCAATTTCCAAACGCCTGAAGGTACCACGTTCATCTGTACAAACAATAGCACGCAAGAACAAACACCATGGGATCATGCAGCCGTCATACCGCTCAGGAAGGAGACGCGTCTCCTAGAGATGAATGTACTTTGGTGCGAAAAGTGCAAATCAATTCCAGAACAACAGCAAAGGACCTTGTGAAGATGCTGGAGGAAACAGGTACAAAAGTATCTACAGGTATCCCTCGTTTATCGCGGGGGTTACGTTCCGAAAATGACCCGCGATAAGTGAAATCCGCGAAATAGAAAACTTTTTTTTTTTTTACAATTAGCAACTATTACATGTATACAAATACAGTGACTCACGTGTAGGCCGTTTCACTGCTCTTCAGAGCGTTTCGTCGACATTATGGGTTTAGGAGATGTTCGAAATTACAAGATAATTTGGCCAACTTAATGTAAATTTGCCAAGCTGTTTTATGTACGTACACATAACTGCACGAGACGACAAAATGATAGCACAATTCGTAGCATGTTTTGATACAAGAAGCGGGAGTGAGTTTTTAGCGAATCAGAATGCAGAGCACAATGCACCAAAAAATAAATAAAAATGCATTATGAAAATCCGCGAAATAGCGAATCCGCGATAAGTGAACCGCGAAGTGGCGAGGGATCACTGTATATCCATAGTAAAACGAGTCCTATATCGACATAACCTGAAAGGGCTCTCAGCAAGGAAGAAGCCACTGCTAAAAAAAACGCCATAAAAAAAGACAGACTACGGTTTGCAACTGCACATGGGGACAAAGATCGTACTTTTTGGAGAAAGGTCTTCTGCTCTGATAAAACAACAATAGGACTGTTTGGCCATAATGACCATCGTTATGTTTGGAGGAAAAAGGGGGAGGCTTGCAAGAAGAAGAACACCATCCCAACCGCGAAGCACGGGGGTGGCAGCATCATGTTGTGGGGGTGCTTTGCTGCAGGAGGGACTGGTGCACTTCACAAAATAGATGGCATCATGAGGGAGGGAAATTATGTAGTAATATTGAAGCAACATCTCAAGACATCAGTCAGGAAGTTAAAGCTTGGTCACAAATGGGTCTTCCAAATGGACAATGACCCCAAGCATACTTCCAAAGTTGTGGCAAAATGGCTTAAGGACAACAAAGTCAAGGTATTGGAGTGGCCATCACAAAGCCCTGACCTCATTCCTATAGAACATTTGTGGGCAGAACTGAAAAAGCTTGAGCGAGCTAGGAGGCCTACAAACCTGACTCAGTTACACCAGCTCTGTCAGGAGGAATGGGCCAAAATACACCCAACTTATTGTGTGAAGCTTGTGGAAGGCTACCCGAAACGTTTAACCCAAGTTAAACAATTTAAAGGCAATGCTACCAAATACTAATTGAGTGATTGTAAACTTCTGACCCACTGGGAATGTTATGAAATAAATAAAAGCTGGAATAAATCATTCTCTCTGCTATTATTCTGACATTTCACATTCTTAAAATAAAATGGGGATCCTAACTGACCTAAGACAGGGAATTTGTACTAGGATTAAATGTCAGGAATTGTGAAAAACTAAGTTTAAATGTATTTGGCTAAGGTGTATGTAAACTACCGACTTCAACTGTACATATAAATAGTAAAACCAGAAAAACTGATAATTTTGCAGTGGTCTCTTAATTTTTTCCAGAGCTGTATTTGCAGTAGATAACATGCAATTACGTATGCATGATGCACCAATATGTATTTCCTGAGTGCTATAAAAATGTGATGTACTTTATGTAGAGGTGTCACTGAAGTAGTTACAACCCTGACAATGAATGTCTGAATCATGTATGTAAGCACTTTACTGTAATTGTGCACTGTGTGATGAAGATCCAACCTTTCATCCATATGTGTAGGCCTACTGTCAGCTCAAAGGCAATAATTAGTTGACAGATCTCTCATAGGAGGAGCTTCTGGCAAATAAAGATGGTATGTCCTTTCCTGCTACTTGCCTGCTTTGCTCCACCTTGTTAAAGTTTTCCTTTCAGGGCGAAGGCAGTACATTCCCTACCGAGGGTGTTCGTTTATTGAGGAAAGAATTCTCCATCTTCCGCTGTTGGCCTCCAAATTAGTGTTTTTAAGCAGAAAATCTATAAAGCGGGTACAATGTTGTCTTAATTCCCTCCCTGCTATCCTTTTCCTGTCCTCACTCATCCGTTAAAACTCTCTCTTTTCTCCTCCATCTTTTCACTGTGCCCCTTTTACTCCGGAACTGCTCTGCTGCTTGCACACCAACAAGCAAAAACTTACATTTATGGGGCATGCAGAAGTATACAGACACAAATACAAACATGAATGCACAGGCATGCACATATACACGCTCAAGCACACTCACACACACACACATCAAATCTTTGGGTGAAGCACTTGTTTCCACTCCCAACCCTATTGCTCACTGATGATAGAACTAAAAGATTGTCTGAGAATGACCATGGAAGTTGTAGAAGGTCAGTGATGCTGACAACAGATGAAAGAGTAAGTCTGGGTAGTTTGATCTCGAGGCCAGACAGGTGACTAAAACTGACCATTCGCCACACCTTTCTATTCATCATAGTTTCTTTCGAAGCACCATATATTCAACTTCCCTTGGTAAGTCTACAAAAACTTTTTGGGTAGTTCTTCAATGTCTTATCAAGGGATTAAGCCAACTATATAAGCTACATTTCTCCCTAACTGGCACCTCTTGGTCATTGTAAGTCTAATGACTGAGCAATTTTGCACATCGGCCGACATATTGCAAAGCGTGAAACAAATTCTGAGCAACACTTATCTATATGAGTAGACCTAGTAACTATACTGAACAAAAATATAAACGCAACATTTAAAGTGTTGGTCCCATGTTTCATGAGCTTAAATAAAATATCCCAGAAATGTTCCATACGCACATAAAGCTTATTTCTTTGAAATTTTGGGCACAAATTTGTTTACATCCCTGTTACTGAGCATTTCTCCTTTGTCAAAATAATCCATTCACAGGTGTGGAATATCAAGAAGCTGATTAAACAGCATGATCATTACACAGGTGCACCTTGTGCTGGTGACAATAAAAGACCACTCTAAAATGTGCAGTTTTGTCACACAACACAATACCACAGATGTCTCAAGTTTTGATGGAGTGTGCAATTGGCATGCTGACTGCAGGAAATCTACCAGAGCAGTTGGCAGAGAATTTAATGTTAATTTCTCTACCATAAGCCGCTGCCAATGTTGTTTTAGAGAATTTGGCAGTACGTCCAACCGGCCTCACAACCGCAAACCACGTGTAAAAACGCCAGCACAGGACCTCTACATACTGCTTCTTCACCTGCTGGACGAGCCACCTGGAAAAACGTATTCTAAATGACTGTGGGTGGGGCTAGTGGGTATGCCCTCCCAGGCCTACCCATGGCTGCGCCCTTGCCCAGTCATTTGAAATACATTGACCCATTAATTTCAATTGACATCTTTCCTTATATGAGCTGTAACAGTAAAATTGTTGAAATTGTTGCATGTTGCATTTGTATTTTTGTTCAGTATACGTATATTTTATTTATTCAAGTGTAGAGGTTTCTGTTTATTGTTTTCGGCATATTTTAATTTGTTTGTACAATACATGAAAAATACACACATTAAATACACGTCTCAGCCTCCAGTATTTATGCTGCAGTAGTTTATGTGTCGGGGGGCTAGGGTCAGTTGGTTATACCTGGAGTACTTCTCCTGTCTTATCCAGTGTCCTGTGTGAATTTAAGTATGCTACCTCTAATTCTCTCATTCTCTCTTTCTCTCTGAGAACCTGAGCCCTAGGACCATACGTCAGGACTACCGGGCATGCTGACACCTTGCTGTCCCCAGTCCGCCTGGCCTTGCTGCTTTTCCAGTTTCAACTGTTCTGCCTGCGGTTACGAAACCCCTACCTGTCCCAGACCTGCTGTTTTCAACTCTTAATGATCGGCTATGAAAAGCCAACTGAGATTTATGCCTGATTATTATTTGACCATGCTTGTCATTTATGAACATTTTGAAAATCTTGGCTCTCACTAATTTTCTCCTTCTCTCTTTCTTTCTCTCGGAGGACCTGAGCCCTAGGACCATACGTCGGGACTACCGGCCGTGGTGACTCCTTGCTGTCCCCAGTCCGCCTGGCCTTGCTGCTATTCCAGTTTCAACTGTTCTGCCTGCGGTTATGGAACCCCTACCTGTCCCAGACCTGCTGTTTTCAACTCTTAATGATCGGCTATGAAAAGCCAACTGAGATTTATTCCTGATTATTATTTGACCATGCTTGTCATTTATGAACATTTTGAAAATCTTGGCTCTCTCTAATTTTCTCCTTCTCTCTTTCTTTCTCTCGGAGGACCTGAGCCCTGGGACCATGCGTCGGGACTGCCGCCCGTGGTGACTCCTTGCTGTCCCCAGTCCGCCTGGCCTTGCTGCTATTCCAGTTTCAGCTGTTCTGCCTGCGGTTATGGAACCGCCACCTGTCCCAGACCTGTTGTTTTTCAACTCTTAATGATCAGCTATGAAAAGCCAACTGAAAATTATTCATGATTATTATTTGACCATGCTTGTCACTTATGAACATTTTTGAACATCTTGGCATAGTTCTGTTATAATCTCCACCCGGCACAGCCAGAAGAGGACTGGCCACCCCTCATAGCCTGGTTCCTCTCTAGGTTTCTTCCTAGGTTTTGGCCTTTCTAGGGAGTTTTTCCTAGCCACCGTGCTTCTACACCTGCATTACTAGCTGTTTGGGGTTTTAGGCTGGGTTTCTGTACAGCACTTCGAGATATTAGCTGATGTACGAAGGGCTATATAAAATAAAATTGATTGATTGATTATGCTTCTTCTGTTGATTTTGACCTGGCACTGACAGTAAGAAGGTGACTGAAATACTGAAATTATAATGAAGAGCGGACTGCACTGCATGGAGCGTGGTTGACATCTAGTGGCCAAGATATTTTCAGTTGGTATGCAAATTGTCAGATTTGCGCAACCGCAGTTTAATACTCCCTTAATCGTCTAACCAGGAAATACATCACGGAAGTAGCTAGCTGACACTACGCTTTTAGCTAAAATAGACATGATATTGCGATTTCGAGAGACAAGCTGATGAGCAGAATTCGGGGATTTTAAATTTCACCAAATATTTACTAATATACATTGCATTTGATAGGTTAAAGAGATGAGGAGACGTACACTGTGATAAACGATAGCTAGTCATGGTTAGCCTAGCACCTGCCGACAGCTGTGACCACAATGTCCAGTCCACAAGCTACGTTAATGTTTCAGTATGAGAAATGCATCAACTGACGTTAATCTTCTTTAGCTAAATTCTCTTTCGGCTTCGCGTTAGTTCTCGCTCCTTGGTTTAGAGGAGGATACCGTCGCTACGGTATCTGCCTTGCACATTTCATATTTGAAGGACTATACTCAATCGGCAGCATGTTTCAGAAGACCTCTTTCACGACGCTCATAGTCGGTGTGTTCGTTGTGTATGTTTTGCACACTTGCTGGGTGATGTATGGCATCGTTTACACCAAGCCCTGTGAGAACCCCAAATTCGAAAACTGCCTCAAACCTTATTTGGCAGGAAAAACACGACTGCAGGTTGGTATGCATCATTGCAAGCTAGCTAGATGGAATGCAAATTTAGTAACTTAAGCCATCCGTTTTTGCAACTGCTAAGTGTGTGAACATTTGCTGTGTTGGTTTTTTCCTCCCATTCTCAGCTGAGTATCTACACTGCTTTACGACCCAATGCTGATGGTGGACACACCCTCATTCACAAGGAGGAGGACTTTAATGTGGAGTCCAAGTTTGAAAGGTGCAACTTTTCTTACAGTGACAGGATATGGCTGTATATATGGCAGTGGTAGTAAGCAGGATGATCACCAATGGAAACGTTGGTAGACACAGTGATCTCTGGGTAGTTGCACAATGACTTGGACTTCATATATGCAAGTAATCCAAAACGGCTACCCAGATTCATAGTAAATTATTAACGTTGAATAAACAGAAAATAGAGACTATTTTAACCTGCAAAGTTGTACCTCTCCCTGCTATATTTATCCCTTTTCCTAAAGGATAGTGAATGTGTCTCTCCCAAAGAAGACCCGTAAGAATGGGACGTTGTATGCCATGGTGTTTGTGCACCAGGCAGGCATGTCTCCGTGGCAGGACCCTAGGCAGGTGCACCTGGTGACCCAGCTCACCACCTACATGATACCCAAACCACTGGAGGTCAGCCTGATCTCAGGGGAGGAAGCACTGAAGGTCAGACTACTATTACACCACACAATGGCTGCGTTCCCTAAATAGTGCACTCTAGGCTCTGGTCAAAAGTAGGTCACTCTAAGGAAATAGGTTGCTATTTGGGATGCATACAGAATGTACAAGATCCATGGAAAAGCTCCAAAGCAAGTTACTTGTAGGTGTCTGTTGTAAAGCCTTTATTGTTAGGGTATGTCCATTCGCACAGACAGTGGCTTGCCTTGGAATCAACCATCCTGAAGGGTCCCTTTTTGTAGCATGTTTATTTTCATATTTGACTACATAACAGTCTGGTACATTTGAATATCTTTCACATTGGAATGTGTTTCTGTGGGGTACGTCTTTCAAGCTGTCATGCTGAGTTGATTGTTTTTACCATTGCCCTTTTCTGCGTTTCTCATTAGTGTTGTTTTGTTTTTCCCTTGTCTTTTTCTCGCATGTGTTGTTGTTATTGTGCCCAGTGCAGCCAGAGCAGCTGAAACGGAAGACTTCTACTGGAGGTGACTCTGCAGTGGACCGGCCAGTGTCTCACTGGCGTTCCCGTCTCACACTCAATGTGGTGTCAGAAGACTTTGTCTTCGACAGGGACTTCCTGCCCAGTGACGTGCACCGCTACTTGAAAGTGTAAGTAGACGCTTAGCACAGCACTTAGCACTAACTCATGATACAAGCTAGCTAGCCCTTGATCATGACTCTCAGTTCCATTACATTAGACATAAAAGTCATTGGACAAAGGTGTCTCTTATCTTTCATATCGGCGAGAAATGATAATAAAAATAAAAAGGTTAAATTGATACACACGTTGATAGGGTTAGTGTTTCCACATGGCCATATCATATCTCCATGATACTGCTCTTGTTTATGGAAAATAGACTGAAGAATAGAGGCGATCGAACACCTGTGCTAATTAGCTATCTAGCATGCTCCCAACACCTGTGTGTCAGCGTAACTCGGGAAGTGTAGTTTCGACAGATGGAGCTGTATGTTTCTGTGCAAAACTGCTACAGTAAGTGTACCTTTTTTTATTTGAAGGATTCTTTCTCGCTGATGAAAGATAAGTGCCATATGTTTTGAAAAGCCGTATCGCAAGTGATTATTTTTGACGCTTCTAAATGTGAAGCACAGCATGGGGATTGTAGTTCATGAGGCAGTCGGGGTCAAAGCTAATGGCTGAGAACTGTAGGGAGAAGGCAGGTGGTTCCAGCCCTGAATGCTGATTGGCTGACAGCCGTGGTATATGGGACTGTATACCACGGGTATGACAAAACATTTATTTTTACTGCTCTAACTACTTTAGTAACCAGTTTATAATAGTAATAAGACACCTCAGGAATTGGTGGTATATGGCCAATATACCACAGCTGTTGGCTGTATCCAGGCACTCCGCGGTGCGTCGTGCAAAAGAACAGCCCTTAGCCGTGGCATATTGGCCATATACCACCCCCCCCCCCCGTGCCTTATTGCTTAATTCATTGATGGATTTTCCTTGATTTTTGTACTGTATTCAAGATTTCAAAATGGAAAAAAGATGGTGTACCTCCCACTGCTGTTTGTGGATGAGCTGAGCAACCGAGTGAAGGACTTGATGGAGATCAACAGCACCAGCATCGAACTGCCTCTCACTATCTCCTATGACACCATCTCCCTCGGGAAACTCCGCTTCTGGATTCACATGCAAGATGCCGTCTACTCCCTGCAACAATTCGGTGAGTAGTAAGATGGAAATATAATTCTATGGGGGACATTTTCATGCAAAGTTCAAGAACTACAATGAACCTCATCATGACACCTTTTTTGCACAATTGGTTAGAGCCTGTAAGTAAGCATTTCACTGTAAGGTCTACACCTGTTGTATTCGGCGCACGTGACAAATTAACTTTGATTTGATTTGAATCTCACAGTGAGATTGAATTGGTTTGTTTGTTGTGATTTCAGGCTTCACTGAGAAAGACGCGGATGAAATCAAGGGCATATTCGTGGACACCAACCTGTACCTCTTAGCCCTTACCTTCTTCGTAGCTGCCTTTCATGTAAGACTAAAGTCTACCAGTGTCACTTCATGTATATGAAAATCATCTTTAATGGATGATTCTGACTCACAGGCCTAAATCAGGGGCGGACAACTTTGATGGGGGTGGGGGCCACAAAAAATCTGAGATCATCATGCGGGTTTGCCGGCCCTAAGCAAAATATTGTTGCCCCAAGAGAAAAACTTCTTATGTTCAACTACATTTTGAAATTGCACCTTGTCTACTGTATTCTAATTCTCAACAGGAAGTTGAGACCCTAACCTGATTTCCTAAAAACGTTTACATTTTTTTATTATACAAAAGGGCAGTTGCCCATCCCTGACCTAAATTATTCATTGTGTCACGTTGAATTTTAAAAGCATATATCCTTTGCAGCTCCTCTTTGATTTCCTGGCCTTCAAAAATGACATCAGCTTCTGGAAGCAGAAGAAAAGCATGGTGGGGATGTCCAGCAAAGCAGGTGGGTTGATTTCTCAGTAGGATGCTGTTAGTCGGGGTCAATTCCAATTTGAAGTTAATCAATTCAGGAAGTGATTCGAATTTAGAAGTAAAAGATTGAAACACGTTTGGAATACATAACATCTCCTTTTCAGTTTATTGATAAATGATTGAAAATAAATGCTATTATTTTTCAATTATTTAATTGGAATTTCAGTTCACTTCTTGAATTGACTGACTTCAACTTGAATTGAGCCCAAACATGGCTGTTTTGGATGGATAGTCTTATCTCTCTGTGTGCCCTGGTTTGTCATCCAGACTTTCATTGGAGATACCTGTAGTTCTATTGGTGGGTGTGTCTAAATTCAAATGTTACAATCAGTTATAGAACCAAACACATATCATATGGAACATCAGTACACTGACAGCTACATTTCTGTTTTAAGCTATAATCCATATGGTCACTAATATGAACTTGTATTTCTCTCTCACAACGTTGTGACTATTCAGTGGAATTTAATATTCCATATATGCCTTTGTATGTGGGATGAAATGTATTTCTATATAACCAATTGTGGACTATTCTTAGACCTGTTTATGTTGTGGTCCTTTTCCAGTGCTGTGGAGGTGTTTCAGCACCATTGTGATTTTCATGTACCTGTTTGATGAGCAGACAAGCCTGCTGGTCCTCATTCCTGCTGGAATTGGCTCCCTGATTGAGGTACGTCTCCACACATGCTGTCAGTGTCTGTGTCCCAATTGGCACCTTATTCCCTATGTAGTGCACTGCTTTTAACCAGTGCTATGTCCCAATTAGCTCTCCTTCCTCCCAAAGTTTGCACTTGTTCACTATTTTACTTATTTGGAAGGAAATGACAAGTATAAGAAATATGGTGGAAACTCCGCTAGCAGATGCCTCCATCAATCCAATGCTTTTAGATTTGTGGGAAGTAGTGAACGAGTGCACACTTAAGGAGATACTGTATTATTGGAATGCACCTCAGGGCTCTGGTCAAGTAGTCTGCTACATAGGGAATAGGGTGCCATTTTTGACACAGACAGTGTTTCCTTAAAGTTACTGCTGTTCATGTTAGTCTAATATCTGACCTATTGGATTTTGCCAGGCTTTGACCTTTCTCGGATTGAGTAGATTAGATTTTTCTGTTTGCTGCACTTAGTGCACTATTCAGTGATTATCTATGTTTTCCTGCTTTGTAGGTTTGGTAATCCCCTCATTCTATGTTCTGGTTTCTCTAATCCGCTATGTTTAGATCCTTGTAGATTTTTACACGGTGTCCTCCCATGACTAGTATATCACTCCTGACTGGTTTATCTGTCCCTCTACAGGTGTGGAAGGTGAAGAAAGCCTTTAAGATACAGATTATCTGGAAGGGTGTAAAACCAACGTTCATAGTAAGTCTGGTTTGTTTGTAAAGATAGGTTTTTCGGAGTTGATTTGCTTACGATTCCATTTGGTCTATGTTAGTTCTACATGCATATCAAGTGTTTGTCTCCCCACAGTTTGGGAAATCTGACGAATCAGAGAGAAGGACTGAAGAGTATGATACTCTGGTGAGGCTTGTACATTTAAAAAAAACACCAAACAGAATATTTGTTCCTTTCTCCTCAATTTGTATACAGTAGTATTGTCATGAAATGCATCAATTTGATTTTCCTTGCAATGTTCTTCTCTTCCCAGGCAATGAAGTACCTCTCGTATTTACTCTACCCAATGTGTATTGGAGGAGCTGTTTATGCCTTAGTTTTTTTGAGATACAAAAGGTAGGCTATAACTGTATTGTGTGGATATTAACAGTTGGATCTACCACAGCAGGGATCATCAACTAGATTCAGTCGCAGGCCGATTTAAAATAAAATTGAGCGGATGGTCAAATTAAACCACCCGCAGGCCAGTTGGGGAACCCTGTACTAGAGTGATGGGCAACTGTAGGTATTTTCTGGGGGAGGGGGGATTATTATTTGGGGGGAAAAACAACCCCAGGCTACACTGATACAACATCTGATACCTGATAGAAACTATGTAGACATTTTAATGGACCCCTTGACTTTTTCCACATTTTGTTATGTTACAGCCTTATTCTAAACATTGATGGACAAAAACAACATTTAATCCATCTACACACAATACTCCATAATGACAAAGCAAAATTTGGGGAAATGTATTAACAATATAAAACTATCACATTTACATAAGTATTCAGACCCTTTACTCAGTACTTTGTTGAAGCACCTTTGGCAGCAATTACAGCCTCGAGTCTTTTTGGGTGTGACCCTACAAGCTTGGCACACCTGTATTTGGTGAGTTTCTCCCATTCTTCTCTGCAGATCCTCTCAAACTCGTGTCAGGTTGAGTGGGGAGCGTCACTACAAAGCTATTTTCAGGACTCTCCAGAGATGTTTAAGTCCGGGCTCTGGCTTGGCCACTCAAGGACATTCGGAGACTTGTCCCGAAGCCACTCCTGCGTTGTCTTGGCTATGTGCTTGGGATCTTTGTCCTGTTGGAAGGTGAACCATCACCCCAGTGAGGTCCTGAGCGCTCTGGAGCAGATTTTCATCAAGGATCTCTCTGTACTTTGCTCTATTCATCTTTCCCTCTAACCTAACTAGTCTCCCACTTCCTGCCACTGAAAAACATCCCCACAGCATGATGATGCTGCCACCACCATGCTTCACCGTAGGGATGGTGCCAGGTTTCCTGCAGACGTGACACTTGGCATTCAGGCCAAAGAGTTAAATATTGGTTTCATCAGACCAGAGAATGTTGTTTCTCATTGTCTGAGAGTCTTTAGGTGCCTTTTGGCAAACTCCAAGCGGGCTGTCATGTGCCTTTTACTGAGGAGGGGCTTCATTCTGGCCACTCTACCATAAAGGCTTGGTTGGTGGAGTGCTACAGAGATGGTTGTCCTTCTGGAAGGTTCTCCCATCTCCACAGAGCAACTGGAGTGACCATCGGGTTCTTGGTCACCTCACTGACCAAGGCCCTTCTCCCCCGATTGCTCTGTTTGGCCGGGCGGCCAGCTCTAGGAATAGTCTTGATGGTTTCAAACTTCTTCCATTTTTAAGAATGATGGAGGCCACTGTGTTCTTGAGGACCTTTAATGCTGCAGACATTTTTTGGTACCATTCCCCAGATCTGTGCCTCGACACAATCCTGTCTCGGAGCTCTACGTACAATTCCTTTGACCTCATGGCTTGGTTTTTGCTCTGACAAGTACTGTCAACTATGAGACATTATATTGACAGGTGTGTGCCTTTCCAAATCATGTCCAATCAATAGAATTTACCACAGGTGGACTCCAATCAAGTTGTAGAAACATCTTAAGGATGATACATGGAAACAGGATGCACCTGAGCTCAATGTTGAGTCTCATAGCAAAGGGTCTGAATACTTATGTAAATGAGGTATTTCTGTTTTCGTCTTTGAATACATTTCCAAAAATTTCTAAAAACCTGTTTTCGCTTTGTCATTGTGGGGTATTGTAGAATAAGGCTGTAACGTAACCAAATGTGGAAAAGGGAAGGTGTCTGAATACTTTCCAAATGCACTGTATTTTGAAATAAGTGCCCTTTTTATGGCCTACAAATTGATTTTGACGAACAAATCGGTCCAGAAAAAGAATCCGTGTGGGCCTGGGCTGCATTTCCAAATCCTAATGTGAGCCTCTAAATGTTGGTCTACTATACGGTGTGTGTTTGAATGTGTAATAATGTCTCCTCTGTTTGACAGTTGGTATTCTTGGATCATCAACAGTTTAGTGAATGGTAAGGTAATTGATCTTATCCTGAGGCCAGCATGATTTGCTTTAATTAACTTTTTCCACTGGTGTTTCCATACATAAAAATGTATACACGCAATATTATTATATTACTTTTGAAATCTAGATTTACTTTATTGACTTTGATGGTTCCTTTTTTGACAGGAGTGTACGCTTTTGGATTCCTCTTCATGCTACCTCAACTCTTTGTTAACTACAAGGTCAGTTCCATTATACTAAGTACTAGTGCACATGTCTTCTGTTATATTATTCAGGAGGCTAATGGCCAGATGCTGGTGTCCAAATCGATTATTCTCTTGTTTCAACAGTTTAAGTCCGTGGCACATCTACCCTGGAAAGCATTCATGTATAAAGTGAGTAGATAATATAGTGTATTTATTTGAGAGATTTTCTGGTTTTACACTAAATGTTAGATGTCTCGGAAATAGTTTAATCATTAAAGGACAATTATAGTATGTTTATCGGTATGTGTAGTAATTATTGCAATGAAGCATACATAAATCTATCAGACTAAGACATCATAATAAGTGGATGACAATGAAACTGAAGGATGTCGATGATGGAAGTTTATATTTATTACGTCTCATCTTGACCATCCCCAGGCGTTCAACACCTTCATCGATGACATATTTGCCTTCATCATCACGATGCCAACCTCCCACCGGCTAGCCTGCTTCAGGGATGATGTAGTCTTCCTTGTCTACTTGTACCAGAGATGGTAAGGCACACGCACTGCAGTTTCTCTAAATTGACTGTTGCAGTTTGTCAAATTATTCATTTGTAGCACTTCCTCCAATCCAGAACAGAATATCCTCAGATTGACTGTCAATTTGTTTACAACAATCTTTTCCCACTCCTTTTCTCTCCTAAGGCTGTATCCTGTTGATAAGACCAGAATGAATGAATATGGACTGTCTTACGACGAGGAAGAGAAACCCAAAGGGAAAGCCCATGAAGACTAAAACTATAGTTGATCGCACACACGCTGGTCCTGAGAGCCATGTGAAGAATATGGACGTAGACATCGTTGTGCTGGGATGGGGTACAATGCCAGTAAAACGCATTGGTGTTATTTGTTACAAGGGGGATTTTCCTAGTAGAGAAGGTTCAGCTATCCTTACTGCCCTCCTAGCCCCTCACTTCCAGGTAGTCACATCCTTGCCAGTCACCACCCACCCAACCTTGAACAGGACCTACCCACACCATTGAATACTTGAGTGGGCTTTTCCCCTAGCAATGCGATGAATAGCACCACACTGATTGAATTAGCCACAGCTTCCACCAGTTGGAGCATGGACCAACCCATGATTGATTTGTAACATGATTGGTGAATATATGTTTGTCTATGGGATAGGACCAACTCAGTCCCCCTCCACCCCTGCCTGCCTGCACATGTTTGCCCCATCCAACATAAAAACACCTTGAACCCTACCTAGCGTTTCATGTTGTCGTCAACAGGATACACACTGACTGATGTCAACAGTCCGTTTTGTACGCTTGGTCAAAGCGTCCAGAATTCTAAGCTGTTTGATCATTCAGAAGATCTCTGCTTTTATGTTTGTATTTGACCTTGTAAAGTATTAGAACATGAAGACCATGAGATGATGGTGCCAAATATGGGAAACATTGATGTGCTTTTGAATGCGAAAATGTGTGATGTTAAATTTTGTTAACTGTTATTAAAGCATTTGATAATGTTTGATTGTATGGTGGAGTTTGTTTTAATTTACAGCACATCACAGTAACCAAACAACGAAACACACCACATGTAAGCATTACACATTGTTCTCTCTCATCGTCTAAATAATTTAAAGTCAAAAAGATGCATTTCTATACTTTTCTATTCATATCACAATGTCGTCCTAACCCAGAATCTAAATAACAATGTTCAGCATATAGGAGTAACAAAATAAATAGGTACCTAATATTATGAATAATGGAGTCATGATAATTTTATTTATTTAACTGGGCAAGTCAGTAAGAGCAAATTCTTATTTTACAACGACAGCCTACCCTGGCCAAACCCTCCCCTAACCCGGACGACGCTGGGCCAATTGTGCGCCACCCTATGGGACTCCCGATGATGGCCGGTTGTGATACATCCCGGGATTGAACCAGGGTCTGTAGTAACGCCTCTAGCACTGAGATGCAGTGTCTTAGACTGCTGCGGCATTCGGGAGCCTATTAAAATTGCCAGTAATTTCTCATTATGTACATGATTTGTGTGAATTACACTATTGATTAGTATAATGATTGTGTATCAATACACATGAATGGTATTAATTACATATAAATAACATACACTACTTGTGAAATGTTTTAGAACACCTCATTCAAGGGTTTTTCTTTATTTTTACTATTTTCTACAATGTAGAATAATAGTGATGACATCACAACTATGAAATAACACATATGGAATCACGTAGTAACCAAAAAAAGTGTTAAACAAATAATATACTTTATATTTGATATTCTTCAAATAGCCACCCTTTGCCTTGATGACAGCTTTGCACACTAGATGAACAGCAGACACCTCCACCAGCATCAACCTAGGAGGCTAAAATACCATTTATTCTTGATCTGAAAATGTGGTTGGAGACGCTGTATGGAGGGTGTGACGCAATTGCGGCGCCTCCGGAGGCATGCAGAGGCCAAATTGAGCTCCGTACCACATCGCCGTGCGCCTCTCAAATGTTTTAACAATGCAGAGTGCTCTGCATAGCTCCGCATTGACATGATCGGTTGACGGTAGGTGAGGGTGGGAGGTCCTGTATAAACACAAACTAATTCCCTTGACATCTTCCTTCACATGTTTGCTCTGACTTCTGTGGAGGCTGCATGGCAGTGAATGCTGTATGTCCAATGCAGATGTTGGATTCACCATGTAGCACCTTTAGGGTGGAAGCAGGTCAGACTGATCGCTGTAACGTCAACGGTTCATCAGTCTCAGGAGAACAGTTAGGCTGAGCAACAGGAAGTAATGGCCAATCTGGCCTGGTTCTCTCTCTGAATTAAGTTTTTGAAATGAATGAATATGAGCAACTGAAATAAATATGTTCATCTCTGCTGGTATTTTTTATTTTTTTTCAACCACTGTCTTTAATTTTGGATGCTGAAGAAATGCAGTAGTATCTTTGCCAAAAGGTAAGACACCGACAGATGTTCTGGCATAGATATAAGATATCATAAACACACCCTAGAGCTGGACCCGGAACATATAACTAGTTATCAATCAACAGTTGGCAAACGTTTGACATTATGTCTCGTTCCACCAGTTTCGAAAGTAAAGTAGTGATGATGATGGCCTTGTAACTAAGAGACAAACACAAACACATACAGAGTTTCCCCCTGCTTACTGGTGTCAGTTGGTATCACATACCTTTGCAATCTAAAAGGTATGATAGACATGATGAAAGACAGCAGGACAACATGCTGCTGTTCATTGAACACTGCAAGTTTTAAGTGGCTTCAGACATTCAGTTACAAGAATGAAACAATATTCTAATGAACAGAGGGTAGAAATAGCAATCGATCCCCCCAAAAATAGTAAATCCAGTACTTGAAAACATAAAAGAATTATGTCATATTTGACTTGAATTAACTAATCACAGACACTTCTGCCTTTTAAAAAAACTATACTGAACAAAAAATATAAACGCAACATTCAACAATTTCAACGATTTTACTGAGTTACAGTTCATATAAGGATTTAAATAAATTCATTAGGCCCTAAACTATGGCTTTCACATGACTGGACAGGGGCTCAGCCATGGGTGGCCTTAGAGGGCATACGCCCACCCACTTAGGAACCAAGTCCAGCCAATCAGACAAAGTTTTTCCCCACAAAAAAGGCTTTATTGCAGACAGAAATACTCCTCAGTTTCATCAGCTGTCCGGGTGGTTAGTCTCAGGTGAAGAATCCAGACATGGAGGTCCTGGACTGGCGTGGTTAAACGTGGTCTGCGGTTGTGAGGTCGGTTGGGCGTACCACCAAATTCTATAAAACGACGTTAACATTCTATTCTCTGGAAACAGCTCTGGTGACATTCCTGCAGTCAGCTTGCCAATTGCACACTCCCTCAAAACTTGAGACGTCTGTGGCATTGTGTTGTCTGACAAAACTGCACATTTTAGAGTCGCCTTTTATTGTCATCAGCACAAGGTGCACATGTGTAATTATCATGCTGTTTAATCAGCTTCTTGATATGCCTGTCAGGTGGCTGGATTATCTTGGCAAAGGGGAAATGCTCACTAACATTTGAGAGAAATAATCTTTTTGTGAGTATGGAACATTTCTGGGATCTTTTATTTCAGCTCATGAAACATGGGACCAACACTTTAAATGTTGTGTTTATATTTTTGTTCAGCGTATTAAGACAAGTGAATTGAGAACCCAATTTTGAACCATGGCCTTTTGTGATACAATGATGCTCCTGCTATTTTTCAGTGACCCCTATAATAAGATACATCTCTGAACCACACCATAATGTCACGTGTTAAGTGCAACTATCTTCAGGCGATACTTTAAGGACAAAGGGAAGGAGTGTCTCTTCATATGGGTAGATCTTTCTTTAGAGAGTGTCCCAGTGTTCCAAAGTGTCAGAGGTGCTGCCACCACGGAGCCATGAAAATCATCACTGTTCTTCTCCTCCTGAGCTTCTGCTGCCCTATCTCAGGTAAACTGCTATTCAAATCTATGAAATGTTTTATTTCCAATCCATGGTGATGCTGATTTCTGCCATATGGAGTAGTCTACTATTCTGATCTTTTAATGTTGGAGCTCTTGCACTGGTTTATATCATGTTACTTAGTTATATAGGTTGTAGGTCATTTCATATGAATTCATATCTTATAATGTGACTACTACAACAAATACACTCATTTACAAATACACTCAAAAATCTCTAAAACTGGAAACACTTATCTCCCTCACTAGCTTTAAGCACCCGCTGTCAGAGCAGCTCACAGATTACTGCATCTGTACATAGCCCATCTATAATTTAGCCCAAACAACTACCTCTCCCCCTACTGTATTTATTTATTTATTTTGCTCCTTTGCACCTCATTATTTCTACTTTACTTTGCACATTCTTCCACTGCAAATCTACCATTCCAGTGTTTTACTTGCTATATTGTATTTACTTGGCCACCATGGCCTTTTTTTGCCTTTACTTCCCTTATCTCACCTCATTTGCTCACATTGTATATAGACTTATTTTTCTACTGTATTATTGACTGTATGTTTGTTTTACTCCATGTGTAACTCTGTGTTGTTGTATGTGTCGAACTGCTTTGCTTCATCTTGGCCAGGTCGCAGTTGTAAATGAGAACTTGTTCTCAACTTGCCTACCTGGTTAAATAAAGGTGAAATAAATAAATAAAAAGCAACCTGGCTTAGATGGAGTGCCAATTCCATTTTCTAGCTTTTTCAAATAATGTTTTACGTTTCATTCTGATATTTTCACACTGAAACCAAGTTGACAGACCAACTGCTCAGCATTCCATTGGACTATAATGTTGATGTTATAGCTGAAACAAAAACTACCTGGAATACTTTCCATTCATGTTTTTGTCATTTGCCACACCAGTTTTTAGAAATTTGGAGAAAGATTATGTTGTTCATATTTAAAATAGATGCTCTGAAGTGCTATGTGTGCAGCTCCACCACAACCAATGACGCATGCAACCAGTCATCCCAAACCTGCCAGGCACCCCTTGATACCTGCATGACCACTGTGGACACATTTGGTGAGAGTACTTGGAAACCTAAGTGACACCAATTACAGTAGCCTAATAAGAGTAGAAATGCATTGATCGCATGGAGAGGGGAATTGATAGGTGAATTAATAAATGAAAAAGTGGAGCTTATTTGTTTGTATGGTAGTCTATTCCAGACAAAATAACCATACATGGTGAACAGATTTGAGAATTTAGAAGTGTGTGTATATACTACAAACCCCCGAGGTGCCTTATTGCTATTATGAACTGGTTACCAACGTAATTAGAGCAGTAAAAAGAAATGTTTCGTCATACCTGTGGTATACGTCAGCCAATCAGCATTCAGGGCTCGAATGACCCAGTTTAAAATAGTAAAGATGCATTATTGCCCTTTTCCATCCACAGGCAAAATCAAGGCCATAGGGAAGTTTTGCGCCAGTGCAAGGACCTGCAAAGGAGCATCGTCAGGGGCCTCAGTGGATGTGAATGGCAATGGGAACCAAGTCACCTGCTGCTCCAGTAACCTTTGTAACATCAACGGAGTGACTGGTGTTGGGCTAAGCACACTACTGACTCTGGCTGTGTGTTGTAGCCATGCTGTGCTCAACATTCTCTGGCTGCTCTGAGAATTAATGGATGACCTCATAGCATGGGGGAATTCAGGCATAGCCTGCCTCCAGCACAATAGGCAACAATTTCACTTAATATTTACAGTACATTTTATTTACCAAACCAATACAGAGCTCATATATATTGTTTCTATTTATATTGAATTAATGTGACAATGTTGTGCGGTAATAAAGGGAATGCATTGTATTTATATGGCTTTGGCTGTGATGTTTTGTATTGTGTTAAATAACTGTGGTAAATAGTTGGGCCCTATGTGAAGAGAATAAACAAAGATTAATCTTTGTTAAAAACAAGTAAACTGGTTTTATGTTTGCTCTACAACTGGTATACATTTGCATTGACTCCTCCCATAGAAGTGACGTTTAACAACATATAAACATATGGCCCGCCCTTTTTCATTCCCTTTCCGCTAAAATCTAAGTAGTAAGTCAACGTGCTTAAGGTGCTCGGTTCTTCTTTTGAAGCTAAGGCCCTGAATCCGGCGACTAGCACAACTAAAATTAGGCATCCGACGCCCAAACTATAAGATCTACATAGAAAGATGGCATCTGTATCTGAACTCGCTTGTATTTACTCTGCCCTCATCCTCCACGATGATGAAGTCACGGTCACAGTAAGTCCTGCTTCCATTACCTGCATAAAATGGCGCCTTTGCTGGCCTCTGTATCTAACCAGGCAGATTTGGAAGACTGTTTCTTGTCGTTAGTGCCGAGGTAGTGTCTACGTGAATACGAAATAAGAGTATGCTAGTTATATAATTGCCGGTAACTGTCCAAAATGATAGCTTACTAGTCGGCAATGTCAGTAGTTAGCTAACATGCTATCAGTTAACGTTAGTTAGCCGGTGCCGCAGCTACCACGAGTAGTCTTCTATTCTAGCCAACAATGTGCTGTTGCTTGAGGTATTGCTACTCGAGCCTGCAAACTAGCTAACCCCGGTGCCTTAGTCAGATCTGTTTATGGCAAATTGCTAGCTAACCAACGTTGACTATTCGGAACATTTATTTGCCCGTATCTTCTTGGCGCTAACTTTAGCATGTTAACGCTGGTAAACGATCACATGTGAATGCGATGAAGGCAGCCACCAATGGCTGTGGTTTCTTCCCACTTTGGCTTTTTCCAGTTGCCAGCTAACTTGTTTACTAACTTGACAAAGGCTAAACAACTCCAGTCTGATGGTAGTTTTGGCTTCATGGTTGTAGGGGTCTGTGATGTCTAATCTAATATTTCTCCATGTGTTTGCAGGAAGACAAACTGATGGCTCTCATCAAGGCTGCCAATGTGACGATTGAGCCTTTCTGGCCCAGTCTGTTCTCCAAGGTGAGTGAAGCCCTTTTCTCCATCACCTTACACGCATACAACAGGGTTATGCATTTGTTATTGGGGAATCCTCTGTGGCGCTTCCAATTTATTCCTTCAGTGTCATCCACACATTCCTTCATATCTATGGTGTAAGACCTTCCGTCTCTACTAGTTTACTGTGGTGTGAACTTTTTAAATAAAAAAACAATGGCGATGCCACTTAGTTGCTTTCTGTAAACTATTATACTCGGACATGTAGTCATTCATGTGTAAAGGCTACACTGTCTGACCCTATCCTGCTTCCTGTCTGTGTTACAGGCCCTGGCCAGCGTAGACATTGGCAGCCTGATCTGCAACGTGGGTGCAGGTGGTGGAGCTGCACCTGCCGCTGGAGGCGCTGCACCTGCTGCAGACGCACCAGGTAACGAAGGCCTTGTTTGGACAGGAATTGTATTACTACAGCCGTTGGTTATGTCATTATTTTGTGATGGAAACCTGGAGGTTTTTATTCCAGGCATGAATATATTCATGTCTAGACTAGAGGTCGACCAATTAACCTCTCTAGGGTATGTGGGACGGTAGCGTCTCACCTCGTCAACAGCCGGTGAAACTGCAGGGTGCCAAATTCAAAACAACAGAATCCCATAATTAAAATTCCTCAAACATACATGTATTTTACACCATTTTAAAGATACACTTGTTGTAAATCCAGCCACAGTGTCCGATTTCAAATAGGCTTTACGACAAAAGCAAACCAAACGATTATGTTAGGCGAGTGCCTATTCATAGAAAAACACAGCCATTTTTCCAGCCAAAGAGGAGTCACAAAAGGCAGAAATATAGCTAAAATTCATCGCTAACCTTTGATGATCTTCATCAGATGACACTCATAGGAATTCATGTTACACAATACATGTATGTTTTGTTCGGTAAAGTTCATATTTATATCCAAAAATCTAAGTTTACATTGGCGTGTTATGTTCAGTAGTTCCAAAACATCCGGTGATTTTGCAGAGAGCCACATCAATTTACAGAAATAGTCATCATAAATGTTGATGAAAATACAAGTGTTATACTTTGAATTTTAGATCAACTTCTCCTTAATGCAACCGCTGTCAGATTTCAAAAAAACTTTACGGAAAAAGCAAACCATGCAATAATCTGAGTATGGCGCCAAGACGACAAATCGACCCAAAGAGATATCCGCCATGTTGGAGTCAACATAAGTCAGAAATAGCATTATAAATATTCACTTACCTTTGATGATCTTCATCAGAATGCACTCCCAGGAATCACAGTTCCACAATAAATGTTTGCTTTGTTCGAAAATGTCCATTTATGTCCAAATTCCTCCGTGCAAGTCCAGCGGAAAGTACAGACAAAAAGTTCCGTTACCGTCTGTAGAAACATGTCAAACGATGTATGGAATCAATCTTTAGGATGTTTTTAACATAAATCTTCAATAAGGTTCCAACTGGAGAATTCCTTTGTCTTCAGAAAAGCAAATGGAACAGAGCTCGCTCTCACGTGAACGAGCATCACGAGCTCAAAGCATTCTGCCAGACCTCTGACTCATTCCCCTCTCATTCGGCCCCACTTCACAGTAGAAGCATCAAACAAGGTTCTATAGACTGTTGACATCTAGTGGAAGCCGTAGGAAGTGCAACCTGACCCCATTTCCACTGTATCTTGGATAAGCAAAGAGTTGAAAACCTACAAACCTCAGATTTCCCACTTCCTGGTTGGATTTTATCTCTGGTTTTTGCCTGCCATATGAGTTCTGTTATACTCACAGACATCATTCAAACAGTTTTAGAAACTTCCGAGTGTTTTCTATCCAAATCTACTAATAATATGCATATCCTAAGATCTGGGCCTGAGTAGCAGGCAGTTTACTCTGGGCATGCTTTTCATCCGGATGTGAAAATACTGCCCCCTACCCCAAAGAAGTTAATTAGGGCCGTTTTCTAGTTTTCATGACAATCAGTAATCTGCATTTTTGGATGCCAATTATATTGCACTCCACGAGGAGACTGCGTGGTAGGCTGACTACCTGTTACGCGAGTGTAGCAAGGAGCCAAAGTAAGTTGCTAGCTAGCATTAAACTTATCTTATAAAAAAACAATCAATATTAAGATAATCACTAGTTAACTATACATGGTTGATGATATTACTAGTTTATCTAGCTTGTCCTGCGTTGCATATAATCAATGCGGTGCCTGTTTATCATCGAATCACAGCCTACTTCGCCAAACGGGTGATTATTTAACAGGTGCATTTGCACACAAAAAAGCGCTGTCGCTGCACCAATGTGTACCTAACCATAAACATCAATGCATTTCTTAAAATCAATACACAAGTATATCTATTTTATTATTTTTTATCTGCATATTTAGTTAATATTGCCTGCTAACATGATTTTCTTTTAACTAGGGAAATTGTGTCACTTCTCTTGCATTCAGTGTAAGCAGAGTCAGGGTATATGCAACAGTTTGGGCTGCCTATCCCATTGCGAACTGTGAAGACCATTTCTTCCTAACAAAGACTAATTAATTTGCCAGAATTTTATATAATTATAACATTGAAGGTTGTGCAATGTAATATTTAGACTTAGGGATGCCACCCGTTAGATAAAATATGGAACGGTTCCGTATTTCAATGAAAGAATAAACGTTTTGTTTCTGGATTTGACCGTATTAATGACCTAATGCTTGTATTTCTGATATATTATAATTAAGTCTATGATTTGGTAGGCCGCAGCAGGCTCGTAAGCATTCATTCAAACCGCTTTCCTGCATTTGCCAGCAGCTCCTCACTGTGCTTCAAGCATTGCGCTGTTTATGACTTCAATCCTATCAACTCCCGAGATTAAGCTGGCAATACTATAGTGCCTATAAGAACATCCAATAGTCAAAGGTATATGAAATACAAACGGTATAGAGAGAAATAGTCCTATAATAACTATAACCTAAAACTTCTTAACTGGGAATATTGAAGACTCATGTTAAGGAACCACCAGCTTTCATATGTTCTCGTGTTCTGAGCAAAGAACTTAAATGTTAGCTTTTTTACATGGCACATATTGCACTTTTACTTCTCCAACACTGTGCATTATTTAAACCAAATTGAACACGTTTAATTTATTTGAGACTAAATTGATTTTATTTATGTATTATATTAAGTTAAGTGTTCATTCAGTATTGTTGTAATTGTCATTATTATATATATTTATTGTCTAGACTAGAGGTTGGCCGATTATGATTTTTCACCACCGATACTGATTATTAGAGGACCATAATCGGTCAACCTCTAGTCTAGACAATAATAAGCTACACTGATAACTCTTGGTTGGCTGCCAAATGTGTAGGTGTCCCCATAATATTTATTTTAGTGATCCACTGTAAATGCCCCCAATCCTGCTGTGAGTTGCTGAACAGTGCACTGCCCTAGAGATGCGTTATGGATGAGAAAGTGAACTTGTCATTTCCAAAAAGTTCAGCGGAGAATTGGGGATGCACATTTAGAGCCCAAGTCTCATTAAATAGGCCTAGGCATAGTACTTTTTTGAACATTTAATTAAACTGATGTATTTGGCGATTAACAACGTATAGCTTTGTTGATACATATAGTTAATTTGTATGAAATATATGCGCAGCATTTATTTTCTTGCTCAAACTGCATGCAGCACCTGTCAAACTCTATTTTTACACTCCTACCATGTAAAAATTGACATGGCAGATTCGGACTGGACTAAAATTAGATGTGATGTGTTTTGTGCTCTTAATCCGTTTTCCTCATACAGCCCACCCGGCCATTCTCCCGGCACTAAAGCTGCCAGTCGGAAACAAGACGCTTTTTGTAGCATATTCTCAAATGCCCAATGGTCATTAAGCTGGAATTGTGTAGTATAAGAAATGTGTTCAACAGTAGGCATGTCCCAAAACTCTGCTTGAAAGTCCTTGAATTGCCACTATCTGTGTGAACCCTGAGCATGGTCTCCGAGCCAGCGCTTCAGTGGTTTAAAAACTGACTGTGATCACTTCCTGTTACGCCCACAACAAACGTCTCTGGCGCTTGCAAGCACCGGCTAGGCCGGCGATAGTAGCCTGGTTTCCACTACAGCAGTGTCTTTCCCTTTTTACCCAATTTGTCACCAATGGGTTTATTTCACCTAAATCAGACAGTGGTAATTTGTCAATTTAATTATGGTTTTAACTTGGAGGATATTTCATGGTACATGTACTGATGCCATACCTTGTTTTCCCTGCATTACAGCCAAGGAGGAGGAGAAGAAAGAAGAGAAGAAGGAAGAGTCAGAGGAGGGTTCCGATGACGACATGGGCTTCGGTCTTTTCGACTAAACCAGTTTTTGTAACAAATAAAATCAAAGAAACTGAACTGGCAATATTTGTGGTTTCCTTTGAGCATAAGTGTGCTTCATGAAATGACCTGTAAACAATATAATCTAATGGGAGGAATAGTTTACCCTTTGAAATCAACGGCCATTTTATTTCACAGCACACAAGGAAAACACACTTCTGAAGACAAAGAACGATACATTTTATTAGTTTAAGGAACTGTACAGGTTATTCTTCCTGAGAATAAGTTACACCCAAAACAAGCGGTTTGAGATTGTACACGTGATAGGGACATTAAGGTCTAACAGTCTGGAGAGGCAGAATCTGTAAACCAGGGTCATTCATTAGGCACCAAACAAAAATTGAACAAGTAAGGACTACCTGAAGTTGTCCAATAAGTGATGCTTATTTTCCATTGCAAAATGTTTTGCTACAGTGTGCCCTAATGAATATGACCCAGGCAATGGGGCTTAACCAAAGAAGCAGAAAGGTTTCACTTGGGGCTCTATTCAATCCGTATCGTGGAAGTTCAGCATTACTGGGGCGGCAGGTAGCAAGTCGCTCTGAATAAGAGCATCTGCTAAATGACATGTTATAGTCGGCTCAATCTGAAAATACATTTCTATTGTGCAATCTAACGCTTTATTGATCCAGATTGAATAGAGCACCTGGTTTAAATATACAAAAACAGTGATAAGGGAATGGCTAGCAATGGGACTGTATAACTGCCAAACTATTGGATGATTCAAATCATTTGGCACGTGATAGTTCATCTTCACTGTGGAACTTAAATGTGCCTCCCCCTTATAACATTTCAATCCCAGAAATGCTGAAAAATATATTTGTATATTTACTATTAGTTAACTTAAAAAGTGGCATGTGACATGTTTGAAAAAACAATTTATTTTTCGCTGTGTCGAGAGGTGCCTGAGTCTGTAAGAGGATGAAAAAATGAGCTTCCAAAATATATAATTCTAGTGGTGTGTTGGGATGAGCATTATATGCTGTGATACTGTAGGGAAGGTAAGTGTTTTAACATTGAAATCTCTCAGAAACACAATGTTAATCATTACCATTTATAGCTTGTAGTTCTTCAATGGATCAGATGTTCCAGTTTAGAATATAATCTATTTCCTCATCTGTGATAATTAGAATTATTAGCCACCTGGAAGAAGACGTCTGACGTGAGCTGAACTTCACCTCTGGATAAAAAAAAAAACTATCAGCACAAACGAGACGCAGCCAAATCTAATAAAACAAGAGTTTGTATGTAACTGATCTCCAACCATCCAGGGATCCTGGAGTGCAGCGACAGACAAAACACAAGTCTATAAAAAGTTTTTAGGAAGGGGGTGGAAGGGTACGATCAGGTTGAGTGTCCACTTCGGTCTCTGTCCTGTAGTATCAGGAGCTCTGATCGAGGTGTGAGCTGAGCAGTCTTGACTTGTGACATTGTGCAGTCTGTGCAGATTGCTATGGGAGCTGAAACCAATCAGCTCTATTTCCACAGCAGACTCGCTTCCCTCTGTTATATCCCTCCCCTTGGAGGTCTTCCATGCCCAGGGAGCTAGGTACCGGAGGTGGCTAGTGTGACCCCCGGGACTGGGCATGGATCATCTTGAGCCGGGCCTGGTCGATGACGTCCAGCAGGTTCTTGGCATCCACAGCCAGGGCATGTGCGGCAGTCAGCATTTGTTTCTTGTAGTCCTGCTGCAAGCTGGTGAGGACATACTGCTGGGCCAGCTTCATCTTGTTGATCAGCTCGGCCAGGTCAGAGTTCAAGAGCTTCTGGGCCATCTCAATCTGCAGAGGAAGACAGGAGTTAAAGAACACACAATAGACAGCTGTCTTATACATAACTTATTTTGTCCTCAGACACAATAGGACAACAGTCTTGAGTATTAACAGACAGGCAATATGTTTATTTGTAATGAAGAGTTGTTAATCACCTCTCTGTGTGTGCTTGCTGGTAACACTGGTATGGTCTCGTCCACTGTGGCCAATAGGGTTCTCAAAGCTAGTCCCACCTCCTGTGGAAAAAAAGAACCAGGATATCACTAATATAAATCAAAGCTGCAATGGCTGAGAAATCAGTGTCCCTCGACAAGAGAAATAATACCGTTCGCTCTTGAGGAATGATCACCAACATATGACAATGATTCAACAATAAACGTATCATTCATGTCCTCTCTAGCTCAGTTTGTAGAGCATGGTGCTTACAACAGCAGGATAGTAGGTTTGATTCCCGGGACCACCAACATGTAACAAATGTACTAAGTCACTTTGGATGATCGTGTCTGCTAAATGGCTTATATTATTATAGCCTTACCTTGACCATAGGGACGTACTCCTCTGGAGGGGCTGGCTGGATCTTACTGGACATCTCTATAACAGCCTTGACCAGGCCCGTCACGTTCTCATACACCTTGTCGTTGGAGCGGTCCAAGTTGGCCGTGGGGGGAGGGCTGATCTCCTGAGGCTGGATCTACACACCATGGGGATGAGTTGGTTCACATACAACATAGTGAGGGAAGTGAATCTTTCTCCTTCAAATAATTTGAGTGATTCTACTGTGAATCTATTATGATAAAGTGTGATTATGCTGATCTAATGGGACCCAATTGAGTGTCAGTGTTCTAGAGAAAATAAGCTAGGTGATTTTGTCTGACTTGATTTTTGATGAGTGCATGAACAGAAGTGTCCCAGCTGTCCTATCCACTGGAACCACAAGGTGGTGTAAAGCTAAAATGGTTTTGTTTCTGTAACCACTAGCAGCCAGCAATTTATAGATTAATCAAGTAGTTTACAAAGTGAACACTAGATGACAGTATTTGCCAGAATTACTGTAACTCGATTCATAATATGAGAACATACAATCTCTGAACATGGTTGTGAATGACGTGTGATGAATTGGACAACCCAAAACAGACATCTAGACAAACACACACGCCACGGTCCAGAGAGGAGGCAGATGGTGGTGTACTATAATCTACTAACAGTTAGTAATGGTAACTATGACTACACAGCCCAACATGCATCACACCATACCACAGGGAAGAGAGTCATCAATGGAGGCCTAAATATATTTATTATTTCTCCCACTAATTCATTTGACATTAGTACTGTGACTGACAAACAAGCCAATACAGTCATTTGGTCATTACTGAAATGACTGCCACTGAATACTAGAATGATTTGCTTCGTTTATGGCTTTCTTTGCCAAGCCTCACTGGTTTTAGAACATGGGCCTGGATGAAGTGGCCTCATCTGGAGTAGTCGCCTCTAGACACTGAACTAAGACCAGTTTGTGTTGCCCCCTCTAATGGTTACGGTTAGGATTCAGGGAGAGTAAAGTGATCTTAAGGCCAATGCCATTATGCTAAGAAGGTTTGATGACTCCTGTACAGTGGTAGAGAATGTGTTATTAGAGCGCTCCCTAGTGGTCAGACAGTGACTGACAAACACAGAGCTCTTACCCTCCAGGGCTAAAGGGCAACAACAGTAGGTTGGTGCAGAGGCAAAACAAGGGAGGGAGAGGGGGATGCAGGGAAAACAAGAGAGAGAAAGGATTAACACTGCAGAACAGAAAGCAAGAGGCAACGCATGCAATGCATCAACACAATACAAGGAGATAGGGTCGTGTTCATTAGGGCACACCGTTTTAAAACACTTTGCAATGGAAAATGAAAATGGGCATTTTTTACTGGAGAGTTGAGATAGACTGAAACAGGAGATACTGTTTCAAGTGATAAAGGTCTGAGTGCTAGTTGGATGTTGCAGTGAGAAAAAGATCAAAAGGTCTGCACTCTATCGTATTCAGAGTTGCTGTATTGTACATCATGACGTTAGCTTTCGCCGGGCCAACTGAGCAGGGAGTCTAAAACCTTTGATCCAGGATCATGATCAAAAGACGGTGAGAAGGGAGCTTTGGATTTCACTGGGGTCTGTCTTGTTAGGAAGCACTGTGTTTTCCTTGGGCTTCTCTATACTCCACTGCACTACAAGCCTCTGTTTTAATTGGGTTTTATTTTCAGAGCTAGAAGAAGAGCGGCCTCGCTAAGGGTCTCCTTTCAAACTGACTGCTTGGAAAGTTACGAGAGAGAAAAAGCACTCTCCATTCCAACAGTCTTCAATTCACTGGCTTCTCTCGAAATGGACGGTTGTTGCATAACTAGGATCCAAACTAAAAGCCCAGAAAGTGTGGTTTTACCGTGGGCCTTTTCTGGGCCGGCTTGGCAGCGCCTGTCTGGGTGGGGCTGTGTGGCAGAAAGGTCGCGACCCTGGCGGTGTAGGGGTGGGATGATCTTTATCTAACCACCAACCCCCCCATGAGAATGATAGATTGCCAGGAAAAAAACTGCCTTTTCTGTTTTGGGACAGTCATTGTATATTTTAGATTCCCATGGACAAGCATGGTGCTGGGTATGTACAGTGCATATGGAAAGTATTCAGACCCCTTGACTTAATAAGGCTGTAACGTAACAAAATGTGGGAAAAGTCAAGGGGTCTGAATACTTTCCGAATGCACTGTACATGTAAGTGTATGTGTGTGTTCTAAGTGCAGATAAGTGTATGTGTGTGTGTCTTGTGTATCCACTGGTGTCTTTAGTGTGTATTTCTATATCTGTCCATGTGTCTAAGTACCATCTCTGTCAGAGAGATGGGCTTTGGGTTGTGCTAGCCTTGCTCTGTGCTGTCTGATACTTGGGAGGGGAGAGAGGGGGAGAGAGGGCTTCAGAGCTGCGCTGATCTAGGAGCCCCGTTCTGTTCTGCCGACTAGGAGCAACTTTACCCGCCTGGGCTCCTGGTGAACCAGGGGAAATACTGACATGTTTTCAGAGCTTTTCCATTCAGATCCCATTCTGCTCTGAATCTGGCTATAGGTACAAGTTCTCACAGCTCTTGAATAACTGAGAGGACGTATTTTATGTAAGAACTTATAAAAGGAAGTGGTGATGGCCAGGTGAGAAAGAGAAAGCATGCTTGAAACAGCTGCAGCAACTCATAGCAGTCAAAAGCACATGCATCGTCTCAAAATTGAAGTAATGGTCTCTTTCTCATACAACGTCATGGTGGTGTTACAGACTCATGGGTTCAGACTCAGAGTTTTTTCCTGACCATGTGACCTAACCAGGAGAAACTCTAGGCCCTGCAACTCCTAGGTATGAGTCATGTAGTCTGGTCCCAGATCTATTGTGCCATCTTACCAATTCCTAGACAGCCTCCTATGGGAGTTGGCAAGATAGCACACACCAATCTAGGACCAGGCTAAACCAAGCTATGTTTTTTGTAACAGTGACCCTTGAGTAAGACATTAAGACAGTGTTGTCTTGTTGCTGTAACGGTGACCCTGGAATAAGACATTAAGACAGTGTTGTCTTGTTGCTGTAACGGTGACCCTGGAATAAGACATTAAGACAGTGTTGTCTTGTTGCTGTAACGGTGACCCTGGAATAAGACATTAAGACAGTGTTGTCTTGTTGCTGTAACGGTGACCCTGGAATAAGACATTAAGACAGTGTTGTCTTGTTGCTGTAACGATGACCCTGGAATAAGACATTAAGACAGTGTTGTCTTGTTGCTGTAACGGTGACCCTGGAATAAGACATTAAGACAGTGTTGTCTTGTTGCTGTAACGGTGACCCTGGAATAAGACATTAAGACAGTGTTGTCTTGTTGCTGTAACGATGACCCTGGAATAAGACATTAAGACAGTGTTGTCTTGTTGTTGTAACGGTGACCCTGGAATAAGACATTAAGACAGTGTTGTCTTGTTGTTGTAACGGTGACCCTGGAATAAGACATTAAGACAGTGTTGTCTTGTTGCTGTAACGGTGACCCTGGAATAAGACATTAAGACAGTGTTGTCTTGTTGCTGTAACGGTGACCCTGGAATAAGACATTAAGACAGTGTTGTCTTGTTGCTGTAACGGTGACCCTGGAATAAGACATTAAGACAGTGTTGTCTTGTTGCTGTAACGGTGACCCTGGAATAAGACATTAAGACAGTGTTGTCTTGTTGCTGTAACGATGACCCTGGAATAAGACATTAAGACAGTGTTGTCTTGTTGTTGTAACGGTGACCCTGGAATAAGACATTAAGACAGTGTTGTCTTGTTGTTGTAACGGTGACCCTGGAATAAGACATTAAGACAGTGTTGTCTTGTTGCTGTAACGGTGACCCTGGAATAAGACATTAAGACAGTGTTGTCTTGTTGCTGTAACGGTGACCCTGGAATAAGACATTAAGACAGTGTTGTCTTGTTGCTGTAACGGTGACCCTGGAATAAGACATTAAGACAGTGTTGTCTTGTTGCTGTAACGGTGACCCTGGAATAAGACATTAAGACAGTGTTGTCTTGTTGCTGTGTTGCTGTAACGGTGACCCTGGAATAAGACATTAAGACAGTGTTGTCTTGTTGCTGTAACGGTGACCCTGGAATAAGACATTAAGACAGTGTTGTCTTGTTGTTGTAACGGTGACCCTGGAATAAGACATTAAGACAGTGTTGTCTTGTTGCTGTAACGGTGACCCTGGAATAAGACATTAAGACAGTGTTGTCTTGTTGCTGTAACGGTGACCCTGGAATAAGACATTAATACAGTGTTGTCTTGTTGCTGTAACGGTGACCCTGGAATAAGACATTAATACAGTGTTGTCTTGTTGCTGTAACGATGACCCTGGAATAAGACATTAAGACAGTGTTGTCTTGTTGCTGTAACGATGACCCTGGAATAAGACATTAAGACAGTGTTGTCTTGTTGCTGTAACGGTGACCCTGGAATAAGACATTAAGACAGTGTTGTCTTGTTGCTGTAACGGTGACCCTGGAATAAGACATTAAGACAGTGTTGTCTTGTTGCTGTAACGGTGACCCTGGAATAAGACATTAAGACAGTGTTGTCTTGTTGTTGTAACGGTGACCCTGGAATAAGACATTAAGACAGTGTTGTCTTGTTGTTGTAACGGTGACCCTGGAATAAGACATTAAGACAGTGTTGTCTTGTTGCTGTAACGGTGACCCTGGAATAAGACATTAAGACAGTGTTGTCTTGTTGCTGTAACGGTGACCCTGGAATAAGACATTAAGACAGTGTTGTCTTGTTGCTGTGTTGCTGTAACGGTGACCCTGGAATAAGACATTAAGACAGTGTTGTCTTGTTGCTGTAACGGTGACCCTGGAATAAGACATTAAGACAGTGTTGTCTTGTTGCTGTAACGATGACCCTGGAATAAGACATTAAGACAGTGTTGTCTTGTTGCTGTAACGGTGACCCTGGAATAAGACATTAATACAGTGTTGTCTTGTTGCTGTAACGGTGACCCTGGAATAAGACATTAAGACAGTGTTGTCTTGTTGCTGTAACGATGACCCTGGAATAAGACATTAAGACAGTGTTGTCTTGTTGCTGTAACGGTGACCCTGGAATAAGACATTAATACAGTGTTGTCTTGTTGTTGTAACGGTGACCCTGGAATAAGACATTAATACAGTGTTGTCTTGTTGCTGTAACGGTGACCCTGGAATAAGACATTAATACAGTGTTGTCTTGTTGCTGTAACGGTGACCCTGGAATAAGACATTAATACAGTGTTGTCTTGTTGCTGTGTTGCTGTAACGGTGACCCTGGAATAAGACATTAAGACAGTGTTGTCTTGTTGCTGTAACGGTGACCCTGGAATAAGACATTAAGACAGTGTTGTCTTGTTGCTGTAACGGTGACCCTGGAATAAGACATTAAGACAGTGTTGTCTTGTTGCTGTAACGGTGACCCTGGAATAAGACATTAAGACAGTGTTGTCTTGTTGCTGTAACGGTGACCCTGGAATAAGACATTAAGACAGTGTTGTCTTGTTGCTGTAACGATGACCCTGGAATAAGACATTAAGACAGTGTTGTCTTGTTGCTGTAACGGTGACCCTGGAATAAGACATTAAGACAGTGTTGTCTTGTTGCTGTAACGATGACCCTGGAATAAGACATTAAGACAGTGTTGTCTTGTTGCTGTAACGGTGACCCTGGAATAAGACATTAAGACAGTGTTGTCTTGTTGCTGTAACGGTGACCCTGGAATAAGACATTAAGACAGTGTTGTCTTGTTGCTGTAACGGTGACCCTGGAATAAGACATTAAGACAGTGTTGTCTTGTTGTTGTAACGGTGACCCTGGAATAAGACATTAAGACAGTGTTGTCTTGTTGCTGTAACGATGACCCTGGAATAAGACATTAAGACAGTGTTGTCTTGTTGCTGTAACGATGACCCTGGAATAAGACATTAAGACAGTGTTGTCTTGTTGCTGTAACGGTGACCCTGGAATAAGACATTAAGACAGTGTTGTCTTGTTGCTGTAACGGTGACCCTGGAATAAGACATTAAGACAGTGTTGTCTTGTTGTTGTAACGGTGACCCTGGAATAAGACATTAAGACAGTGTTGTCTTGTTGCTGTAACGGTGACCCTGGAATAAGACATTAAGACAGTGTTGTCTTGTTGCTGTAACGGTGACCCTGGAATAAGACATTAAGACAGTGTTGTCTTGTTGCTGTAACGGTGACCCTGGAATAAGACATTAAGACAGTGTTGTCTTGTTGCTGTAACGGTGACCCTGGAATAAGACATTAAGACAGTGTTGTCTTGTTGCTGTAACGGTGACCCTGGAATAAGACATTAAGACAGTGTTGTCTTGTTGCTGTAACGATGACCCTGGAATAAGACATTAAGACAGTGTTGTCTTGTTGCTGTAACGGTGACCCTGGAATAAGACATTAATACAGTGTTGTCTTGTTGCTGTAACGGTGACCCTGGAATAAGACATTAATACAGTGTTGTCTTGTTGCTGTGTTGCTGTAACGGTGACCCTGGAATAAGACATTAAGACAGTGTTGTCTTGTTGCTGTAACGATGACCCTGGAATAAGACATTAAGACAGTGTTGTCTTGTTGCTGTAACGGTGACCCTGGAATAAGACATTAATACAGTGTTGTCTTGTTGCTGTAACGGTGACCCTGGAATAAGACATTAATACAGTGTTGTCTTGTTGCTGTAACGATGACCCTGGAATAAGACATTAAGACAGTGTTGTCTTGTTGCTGTAACGGTGACCCTGGAATAAGACATTAAGACAGTGTTGTCTTGTTGCTGTAACGGTGACCCTGGAATAAGACATTAAGACAGTGTTGTCTTGTTGCTGTAACGATGACCCTGGAATAAGACATTAAGACAGTGTTGTCTTGTTGCTGTAACGGTGACCCTGGAATAAGACATTAAGACAGTGTTGTCTTGTTGCTGTAACGATGACCCTGGAATAAGACATTAAGACAGTGTTGTCTTGTTGCTGTAACGGTGACCCTGGAATAAGACATTAAGACAGTGTTGTCTTGTTGCTGTAACGATGACCCTGGAATAAGACATTAAGACAGTGTTGTCTTGTTGCTGTAACGATGACCCTGGAATAAGACATTAAGACAGTGTTGTCTTGTTGCTGTAACGGTGACCCTGGAATAAGACATTAATACAGTGTTGTCTTGTTGCTGTAACGATGACCCTGGAATAAGACATTAAGACAGTGTTGTCTTGTTGCTGTAACGGTGACCCTGGAATAAGACATTAAGACAGTGTTGTCTTGTTGCTGTAACAGTGACCCTGGAATAAGACATTAAGACAGTGTTGTCTTGTTGTTGTAACGGTGACCCTGGAATAAGACATTAAGACAGTGCTGTCTTGGTGCTGTGAGTGTTGCTGTACCTTGAGCCCCTCGTTGTAGCTGTCTACAGGGTTGAGGCTGGCCAGACTGCCCAGGTGGCTGGGGGCTCCAGGACGAGGAGGCTTCTTAGGAGGGGCCACATGCTCTGAGAGGAAAGAGAGAGGGAAGATAGTTCATGTTTTTGTGAGTGTGTGAATGAGTGAGTGAGTGAGTGAGTGAGTGAGTGAGTGAGTATATGTGTGAGAGAGAGTGAGAGAGTATATGTGTGAGAGGGAGAGTGAGAGAGTATGTGTGAGAGGGAGAGTGAGAGAGTATATGTGTGACAGAGTGAGATAGTATATGTGTGAGAGAGAGAGAGAGAGAGAGAGAGCGAGTGAGTATATGTACACCAGCAGCATACCACCCTGCATACCACTGCTGGCTTGCTTCTGAAGCTAAGCAGGGTTGGTCCTGGTCAGGCCCTGGATGGGAGACCAGATGCTGCTGGAAGTGGTGTTGGAGGGCCAGTAGGAGGCACTCTTTCACCTGGTCTAATAAAATATCCCAATGCCCCAGGGCAGTGATTGGGGACACTGCCCTGTGTAGGGTGCCGTCTTTCGGATGGGACGTTAAACGGGTGTCCTGACTCTCTGAGGTCATTAAAGATCCCATGGCACTTATCGTAAGAGTAGGGGTGTTAACCCCGGTGTTCTGGCTAAATTCCCGATCTGGCCCTCAAACCATCATGGTCACCTAATAATCCCCAGTTTACAATTGGCTCATTCATCCCCCTCCTCACCCCTGTAACTATTCCCCAGGTCGTTGCTGCAAATGAGAACGTGTTCTCAGTCAACTTACCTGGTAAAATAACGGTAAAATAAAAAAAAAATTAAAAAAAATGTGTGTGAGAGAGTATATGTGTGAGAGGGAGAGTGAGAGAGTATGTGTGAGAGGAAGAGTGAGAGAGTATATGTGTGAGAGAGAAAGAGTGTGAGACAGAGGAGTGTCACTTTTAGTACACATGTTGACATTCCAGCCTGTGGAGTGACAGATTGTGCTGATGATCGTCCTACCTGGTTTCCCCAGTCCCACTGGTTGGTATATGTGTTGGTTTCCCGTCTGAGGGGAAATAGAAACACAAACAAGAGATTAGAAAGGCACATAGGCACTTTTCTGGCTGGCTGAACGTGCTTTTCCAACAGCACTCAGGATTAGGGCTTCCCATGGCCCAGTCTGTGTGTTATTGTGGGTATTCTGTGGGTAGCAGCATTATATATCTCAGACCTTTCCGAGGCACACAGCCAAGTACAGCCATGTTTCACCCAGCTACATTTCTCTAGCTCCTCCCCGAAACCCTCTTCTTCTCTCGCTCTATTTGAACACACTCTGGTGTTTTCTTCTCCCCCTCGCATTCCAATGCTTCCTCTTCTTAGAGAAGAGACCCAGTCAGCCCAGTAGACTTCTGTAATTACTGTGTAAATGGGTCTGGTTGGTTTGTGGGGGCTCTACAGCTGACGCCTGTTTTTAAAGATTATCCAGCAGCAGAGAGAGAGTGTGGATGGCATGAGAAACGCCTGGCTGCAGCCACAGTTTAGTTCCCAACCTCCCTAGTCCCAATACACTTCAGCCTAGGGGGACTATGATGGTTCAGATAAAGCACTGTCCAGCAAGCCACGACATGCAGTGCACTACTAAGGTCTACGCTATAAAACTCAGATAAAATCTATTTCGTATTATAATTCAAATGGAAAAATGTAATAAATACATTGGTTTACTGAAAAACAATATTTCCTGTGTGTTTGTGTGTGAGACAGTGTGCGTCCTGGTCCATCCCTCTGGGGGTATGAACTCAAACAAGCAGTGGGCCATGGGAAACTCACCGGCCCCTGGAGACTGCAGTCCTCCCGGTCAATGCTGCCCCGCGAGTTCCTGGATTCTGGCTTCTGACGAGAACACAGAACAGAGGGTCAGAGAACTAGCTAGCTACAGCTGACCACCTTTTAGAACCACAACCTCAAAGATTTAAACAACTAGATTTATCAGTGAAACCATCGTTACAGTAGTCTTGAAATAGAATACTAGAGAGTTTCTGTTTCTTACAAAATAACAAGATGGAATTACTGCTGAATTCTCTTTCATGTTTTGTTCCATGAGAGAATAGAACTCACAATTCCGTAAGAAACTGATCTGCTGTTATCCTGCTATGCTTACACTCATTCTTCTTTGACTACCTCAAAGATCGATGCTTGCTACCAACGAACAAAACCAAATCAACCAATCATCCATCCAGTTACAAGCTAAACAAGATTCATGGCACCCTGACAGACCACACAGATACTATTTGCATAGAAGAAATCCTCAGTGTTTCAGCAGCATCTTGTCTAAACAACCTTCAGGCAGCCAAGTACCAGTAGTAAAAAATATCTACACAGAAAGCCACCAAGATGACCTCCACTCCTTCCCAGTCATGATCTGTACCGGTTTTCCAAAGCAGGACTTGAAAAGGTGCATCCTCTGAGCTCGGTGCCTGTGGAAGTGTGGCTGTGCGGAGAGCGGTGGTCCCATCGGCAGAGTGAGACAAGAAACAACCAGAGTTTTCTGTTGTTGTTGCTGGAGGAGGAAGGCTTAAACGTGCCTGACAGATTCATGCAGAGACTGATCCCACAGCAGACTCTTCTTGCTCTGTGGCTCACACTGACTCCTCTCTCTCTCTCTCCCTCCCCTCTCTCTCTCCCTCTGTCCCTGTCTCTCTCCCCTTCCTCCCTCCCTCTCCCCTCTATTGCCTCTCCTCATACATACAGATAGACAGTGTAGCCTTTTAACTTTCACTAAGGAAATACTAAGGAAGACTCTCAGTGCCGTGCGTTCGTTTGCCAGATCTGCCAAAGGGATCTTTATGACTGAGAAACAGCATGAACCCATCACTGGCTGAGCTTTCCACCCATCTTCCACAATATCTGGCTGGCAGGGGCTGTGGAGAAACAGATTTTCCACAGGAAAGCCTTCTGAGAGGGATCATCAAAGGGTGTGGAGGGACTGTCTCTCATCACTGTGGCTGGCTGCTCAAATACCATTACCGTTTAAGATCACTTTAAACTCACCCTTTAAAACTATTTCAAGTCCTCTGCAATTGTCTTGTTAGATGTGACAACAACACAAACATTTCCAAGGGCCACAAATTTGATCCTTTATCAACATATGTTTTCTACGACTGGCTTTTTAAAAACGTATTTCTCAAACAATGTATACATGGATCATATGATTGAAGAGTAAAAATAGATGAAATATGAAGTAAGCAGCAGGTAGGGCAGCAATGCTGTCATCTTTAACCATCACATCGTTCCTCTAGTCAGTCTAGCTCTACACAGAGAGAGAGAGAGTGTTCTAGAATGCTGCTGGCTGATCCATGCATTTATCTCAGGAGGTGAGTCTGTGGTCACAGGTCTGTCTTCCTGCCTTATTTGACTGAATTAAAATAACAATGATCTGAATGTCCTCAGATCGTAGAAACGTAAATGCACCGACTCAGAAGGGGGATGAGGGGCTGAAGGTTCAAATGGTAAAACACCAGCCAGCATGACACTGTAATCAAATCCAGATGTTTACTCCACTAAACAGTCAAATCAAATCAAACTTTATTTGTCATTTGCGCCGAATACAACAAGTGTGGACTTTACTGTGAAATGCTTACTTACAAGTCCTTAACCAGCAGTGCAGTTCAACAAGAGGAAGTCAGTGGCAGACTGAATACAGATATGATGCTTTTGGGGCAGACTGACTGGATAACAGTTTCATGAATAGATAACTAGAGCTTTACAGTCATTTAGTCTTGACATTATATCTTAGGTAGAGAGAGTATGTATCCTGGTCACAAGGATCAAGTGATGGACAATAGTGGTAGAATGATGTAGAGAGCATATGCTTGCTATTTAGGAGTTAGTGAGGTTTAGAGGATGAAAGGTGCTGTTCCTAATGTAAAAACTCTACCAAACAAACCAAGGTGTGGTTGACAGTATATTCGCTGGTTTCTTAACATAGAGACAGAGAGCCAGCGCAGAGTGGAAGATGGTACTGGTTGAATAAGGGTCTGTTACCAGGAAGCTACCTTCCAGCTCCAACCAGCGTCTGTCTCTCTCTCTCCCTCCTTCCTTTGCTCTCTCCACTTCTCTCTCCCCCTCCCCCTGTCTCTCCTCCTCCCTATCTCTCACTCCTGCTCTCCCTCTCTCAGGATGGTGTGTGTGTGAGAGTAGTGGGTGAATAATGGTCTGTTACCAGGAAGCACTCCTCCTGCTCCAACCAGCGCTGGTCCTCCTCCATCTGCTGCTGCTGCATCATCAGCCTCTCCTCCATCAGGTGGGGGGGCAGCACCTGGCCCAAACCATGCAAGTCCAACACACCTCCATCCTGAGGGAGAGAGAGAGAGAGAGAGAGAGAGAGAGAGAGAGAGAGAGAGAGAGAGAGAGAGAGAGAGAGAGAGAGAGAGGGGGGGGGGGGAGGGAGAGGATATTGCATTAGTATTTAGCCTCGTCTGTGATTGCTACAGATGTACCAAGCTCAGACAATAGCTAATGAAATTCAGAGATTACATTATACAATTGGCAGAAGCACATAGTAAAAATAATCTACATGTATATTTATGTGGAGCTCTCTCTCTCACCTCCATGTTGGGGGACCACATGGGGACGTCCCCTGGCCGGTGGTGGTTCCAGGTCTCATGGGGGTCCAGGACACCGGCCTGGGGAGGGTACCCGCCACTGGGCATAGCGGGCATGCCATGGGGGCCAGGGTACCCAACCTGGATATGGTAGGACAGACAACAGGTGAAAAGCCCATTTTGTTTAGAGAGAGGATTGTGAAGATACCAAAGCCTTGTCTGTGTGGCAAGGCTGTTCATCATATAGCATTGGGCCCCAGTTAGCATTTCAGGGTACAGGGAAACACTTCGCTGGCAGTATAATGCAATAAATCATTATTGACCCCCAGACATAAAGACCTCTGGGACTAAAAGTATGAGCCTGAATGTGACATGTCACCATTAGCACTGGCTGATAAACATCTTAATAATAACTGACCTGATCATAAAGATCACCTTTAAGTATGCATACTGGTACTCAAAATGCCTTTTAAGGCAATACAGAGTGGAGAGAATGAGTTGACCTTGAAGCCATAACAACAGAATTTGAGAGAGTTGATTTTTCAGCAGATGGAATCTTCCTTAAGTCAACAATGCCAGCAGTTTGAAAAAGCGCTACAGGAAATGCCTGCTGTCAGCTATGTTTTATGGGCAGCTGAAGTGCTGCAAAATAACTTCGTTTGGGGAGATATTATTGCATTCAGAAAGGGGGAAGCCGGGCACATCTCCCTCAATTCACTTTTGGCTTCAAGCACCCTTTCACCCAAAAGTATAGAGTTGAGCACTTTCTCTATCTTTACACATCAATCCACTGGCAAGTAAGAAACAAACCACATTTACTAAACCAGTATTGCCAGTACCTGATTATCAATACAAATGGGATGGTTCAGAGAGCTAATGATAATGGTATTACCATAGAATGAATAGAACAGACTTGGAAACTAGGCGTCCCCATTCTAATTCTATGGGTAATACACAGTAACTGTGGTAAAAGTGTTAGTATAGTACAGTAGTATAGTACAGTAGTACAGTAGTCTAGTGCAGTAGTACAATACAGTACCTGGTAATGGTTGAGCTGCCCAGCGTGCTGAGGGCTGGGGTAGAATCCTTCACTAGACCGAGGGCTGGGGTAACCAGGTCTGCTAGGCTGCACAGGGAGGGGGACAGAGATCATACGGAACACATTGGACATTTAGACCTTCTGCAGTGTGTGATCCCCATCAGACAGGGAGCACTAGTTCTTCAAATGAGAGTACTTTAGTCTATCTGTGCCTAAAGATATCTAAGGTAAACATCTCAGAAATGTCACATTATACCCCTAAGGACAGGGGTAGGGTTAGAGAGGTCTCTTACTTTAGGGGAGGGTAGGGTTGGTGAGGGTTCTTACTTTAGGGGAGGTTAGGGTTAGAGAGGTCTCTTACTTTAGGGGAGGGTAGGGTTAGAGAGGTCTCTTACTTTAGGGGAGGGTAGGGTTGGGGAGGGTTCTTACTTTAGGGGAGGTTAGGGTTAGAGAGGTCTCTTACTTTAGGGGAGGGTAGGGTTAGAGAGGGTTCTTACTTTAGGGGAGGGTAGGGTTAGAGAGGTCTCTTACTTTAGGGGAGGGTAGGGTTAGAGAGGGTTCTTACTTTAGGGGAGGGTAGGGTTAGAGAGGTCTCTTACTTTAGGGGAGGGTAGGGTTAGAGAGGGTTCTTACTTTAGGGTAGGGTTAGAGAGGGTTCTTACTTTAGGGTAGGGTAGGGTTAGAGAGGGTTCTTACTTTAGGGGAGGGTAGGGTTAGAGAGGTCTCTTACTTTAGGGGAGGGGAGGGTTAGCGAGGTCTCTTACTTTAGGGGAGGGTAGGGTTGGTGAGGGTTCTTACTTTAGGGTAGGGTAGGGTTAGAGAGGTCTCTTACTTTAGGGGAGGGTATGGTTAGAGAGGGTTCTTACTTTAGGGGAGGGTAGGGTTAGAGAGGTCTCTTACTTTAGGGGAGGGGAGGGTTAGAGAGGGTTCTTACTTTAGGGGAGGGGAGGGTTAGAGAGGTCTCTTACTTTAGGGGAGGGTAGGGTTAGAGAGGGTTCTTACTTTAGGGGAGGGTAGGGTTAGAGAGGGTTCTTACTTTAGGGGAGGGGAGGGTTAGAGAGGTCTCTTACTTTAGGGGAGGGTAGGGTTAGAGAGGGTTCTTACTTTAGGGTAGGGTAGGGTTAGGGAGGGTTCTTACTTTAGGGGAGGGTAGGGTTAGAGAGGTCTCTTACTTTAGGGGAGGGTAGGGTTAGAGAGGGTTCTTACTTTAGGGGAGGTTAGGGTTAGAGAGGGTTCTTACTTTAGGGGAGGTTAGGGTTAGAGAGGGTTCTTACTTTAGGGGAGGGTAGGGTTAGAGAGGTCTCTTACTTTAGGGGAGGGTAGGGTTAAAGAGGTCTCTTACTTTAGGGGAGGGTAGGGTTAGGGAGGGTTCTTACTTTAGGGGAGGTTAGGGTTAGAGAGGTCTCTTACTTTAGGGGAGGGGAGGGTTAGAGAGGTCTCTTACTTTAGGGGAGGGTAGGGTTAGAGAGGGTTCTTACTTAAGGGGAGGGTAGGGTTAGAGAGGTCTCTTACTTTAGGGGAGGGGAGGGTTAGCGAGGTCTCTTACTTTAGGGGAGGGTAGGGTTAGAGAGGGTTCTTACTTTAGGGGAGGTTAGGGTTAGAGAGGGTTCTTACTTTAGGGGAGGGTAGGGTTAGAGAGGTCTCTTACTTTAGGGGAGGGGAGGGTTAGAGAGGTCTCTTACTTTAGGGGAGGTTAGGGTTAGATAGGGCTCTTACTTTAGGGGAGGGTAGGGTTAGAGAGGTCTCTTACTTTAGGGGAGGGTAGGGTTAGAGAGGTCTCTTACTTTAGGGGAGGGTAGGGTTAGAGAGGTCTCTTACTTTAGGGGAGGGTAGGGTTAGAGAGGTCTCTTACTTTAGGGGGGTTAGGGAAGGTTCTTACTTTAGGGGGGTTAGGGTTGGGGAGGGTTCTTACTTTAGGGGAGGGTAGGGTTAGAGAGGTCTCTTACTTTAGGGGAGGGTAGGGTTAGAGAGGGTTCTTACTTTAGGGGAGGGTAGGGTTAGAGAGGTCTCTTACTTTAGGGGAGGGTAGGGTTAGAGAGGGTTCTTACTTTAGGGGAGGGTAGGGTTAGAGAGGTCTCTTACTTTAGGGGAGGGTAGGGTTAGAGAGGTCTCTTACTTTAGGGGAGGGTAGGGTTAGAGAGGGTTCTTACTTTAGGGGAGGGTAGGGTTAGGGAGGGTTCTTACTTTAGGGGAGGGTAGGGTTAGAGAGGGTTCTTACTTTAGGGGAGGTTAGGGTTAGAGAGGTCTCTTACTTTAGGGGAGGGTAGTGTTAGAGAGGTCTCTTACTTTAGGGGAGATTAGGGGGGGGGTCTTACTTTAGGGGGGTTAGGGAAGGTTCTTACTTTAGGGGGGTTAGGGTTGGGGAGGGTTCTTACTTTAGGGGGGGCCTCGTCTGAGCCCCCTGAGTCCCAGGACACAGTGACCTGACGTCTCATCTCCATCCTTAGTCTCTCCTCCTGCTGGGCCTTCTCCTCCTCTAGGATAGTACTGCAGGCAACACACACACACACACACACAACAGCTTAGCACACCTAACATCAATTCATAAACAAGACTGAACATTTCAACAAAATCATCGCAATTACTGTCGTCTGAAACGCAATCATGTTCCTATCACAGACGAGCTGCATTGCAGATGTGATTTATTTTGTTTGTTGGGCAAATCGATTATCTGTATACGTTGCCAGGTTCCCAAATCCATCTATGAATCCATTAAGGACATCATCTGATCATCCATCATTCGACCCTACATCCAATTTACCTTACAGGAAAACGCTCATCCCCCAGAGTTTATGCTTCTGAGAGCCCATCCTCCACCAGAACAGATGAACCACCAGCTCCGTGGTCACATCCCCAGCCTGCAGTGGAGGTGTGTGAGAGTCTAGCAGGAGCCTGGTAAGTCCTGCACTGTTTTACTAAACTCACTTTATCAGAGACAGCTAGCTCCAGCTCACCCCATCCACCTCCCCTAGCTTCCCCCTCCTTCCTCCCTCTGCCCTGGGCAGCCTGTTGTGGTTGGCCCCCAGCCAGACAGCTTATCAGCCAGCCAGCCTTCACTGGATTGGATTGACTGGGAAGAATGATGCTGTGGAACTAAATATCAGGGTCGTATTCATTAGGGAACAACGTAGCAAAACGTTTCGCAACATAACAAAAACAGTGTTTCTTATTGGACAAGTTCAGGTAGTCTGGCCCCGTTTCACTCAGTTTTCTTCTGTTTGGTACATAATGAATGCGACCCAGGGTTTGGCTAGAGGAGAGGCGATTGTAAGGAAGCGCTGTCCTTAAGACATACTATGAATGCCTTCACAGTGGTAGTAAAACTTGGTGTACCTTACTCTTTGGCCCTTAATTGGTCAAAGACAGCAACAGACAAAGTGGATATCCCAGGAGCCTTGACGGGTGCTCACTGGAATCTCTGCTGCCCTGTGTTTCCTTTCTCTCCCGGTGCATTCTGGATCTAAGGTTGTGTTACTATGGGTTAGACTAGAGACAATGTACCCAAGAGCTCAAAATGGAACACGAAGAGTCTCGCTCATGATGGCACACACAGACGCACGTACACAGGAAACCACACGCACACCCACACGTGTCAGACATATCTTCGTACAGTTAAATTAATCCAGTGACATGGTAACTTTCACCCAAACACAGCTAAGACTTTAAATACAGGTAGCCTAGCGGTTTAAGAGCGTTGGACCAGTAACTGAAAGGCTGCTGGTATCGAATCCCCGAGCCAGCAAGGTAGAAAAATCTGCCGTTCTGCCCTTGAGCAAAGTCACTTAAACCCCAACAACTGCTCCCCGGGCGCTGTGGATTAAGGCAGCCCCCTGCACCTCTCTGATTCAGAGGGGTTGGGTTAAATGTGGAAGACACATTTCAGTTGAATGCATTCTGTTGTGCTTCTGACTAGGTATCTCCTTTCTCTACAGACAACCAACCACATACCTACTATACACAGTACTCTCCCTCTGTCTCTCCCTCTCCCAAAACATACCTACTGCTCAACATAGGGCTATGGGGACTGTGGGGACTATGGGTCCAATGGGAACTATTATCTAGTAGGGACACGAGTCACAGTTCAGTGAGTCTAAAGTTAACAGGAGAGTGGCTCACATCCGTAGGGCTTTATCGACGGACAGACAGACAGACAGACACATTTTTATATACTAAGGCAAATGGCCCATGTGATGGGTAGGCAATAAATCCACCACACAGGGGCTGCAGCCCAAATGGGCCCAAAGGGCTCTGGTCTAAAGTAGTGTGCTATATAGGGAATAGGGTGCCATCCGGGACGCAGTCGAAGACTACCCACAGTAATTTACCCACACACACCCTCGTCTGTGGCCTTGCTTCAGTTAAACTAAAATAAATACTACATACATCCCACTTTATCCAGCTGCCATGGATTTGACTGACATGATAGAAACTAAGAATTATCAGCACTCAATGCACTTCAATGGTCTATTGGGAATATGGCATCCACCTGTTGCCTCTTATGTGGACTACAACTTAAGTAGCGGAGACCACACTGTTTCCAAACTTTACTGAAGTGTCCTATACTTTAATACATGAAACAGTGACCTCTTGAGTAGCAATGTTGAATATCATTCTTCCAGAGTTATGAAGGAGGGAAAACGTGTGTAAAACAACACTGGCATGACCTGAACTTCTCCCCTCAGGGGTACTGACCTGAGCTGGGTTTTGAGCTCTGTGAAGCGGGGTCTCTTGCTGGGGTCGTAGGCCCAGCACTTGGTCATCAGGCTGTACAGGGTGGGGGGACAGTTGTGGGGCATGGCCAGACGCTCTCCGTTCTCTATCCGCCCGATGACATCATTGTTCTTTACCCCCTGGAAGGGCTTGATACCGTACATGAGGATCTCCCACATACACACACCTGGAGGGGAGGTGCTCTAGATATAACACCACAGACAGACACAAACACGAATGCAAGCACACACACACAGGCGCAAGTACACACAGACGCACGTACACACAGGCGCGCGTACACACACACACACACACACACACACACACACACACACACACACACACACACACACACACACACACACACACACACACACACACACACACACACACACACACACACGTACACACGCGTGTTGATCGCTAGATAAGCATTATTTGTAGCTGCCAAACTCACCAAACATCCACACGTCGCTGGCTGAGGTAAAGCGTCTGAAGTTGATGGACTCTGGAGCCATCCATTTGATTGGCAGTTTCCCTTTGGAAGCTGAAAACCCAGTTAAGCAATAGACTGTCAACATTTTAGTAGTGTGAAGTTTCCCCTAGATGCTGATCTTGGGTCAGTTTTGTATTTCCCACACTAATGGTTAAGGTTAGGATTGGTGGAGGGGAAGCTAATCCAGATTTGTACTAAGGGGGGAAACTTTACCCTGGAGTTCAACATTTTGATAGCCTGCAATAGCTTTCACAACCAGCAGATGGTGGTAAAACATCAGCCTGGAAGCCCGTATGTTTGTACCATAGACATGGCATCATCGTATCTGTCCCATTATGGCGCTGCCCATGCTAAAACAGGCTTTTGGGCACTAGCGTCCTCTATCTCTCTCTGTGGTTTGTACCTTTGTAGTAGGAGGAGTCTTCCATGTAGCGGGAGAGGCCAAAGTCTCCCAGCATCACACAGTCTGTGGAAGACACTAGCACGTTCCTGGCAGCAATGTCCCTGAGGAGATACACACATACACCATGAGTAGGAATCCTGGAAAACATGGGTATTTTGACAGCGTAGCACCAAAAAATATATTAGAAAGTGTCAAAAACGTAATATTATATTGCCTCTGTAAAGCTAAATAACAGCTGTTAAAGTGGGTGATGGTCTTACCTATGGACAAAGCGTTTGCTCTCCAGGTAGGCCAAAGCTGTGCTGAGCTGGTGGGAGAACAGGATCAACGTTGATAGGTCCAGGTTGTACTTCCTTACTTGTAAAAATGACCTCAACTGGAAGAGATTAAAACATTGATAAGATACAAGATATCCTCTTTGTTTTGACAGAGATAGAGGGATGACAGCAGGAATGATAGAGAAACTTTGGCCCTGTTCCCAAATGTGTTCTGTGTTCTCCCATTTATTACAAGAATGACAAGAAGTTCAACAACACCTACTGATCCAAATAAACTCCTGGTCGCCTCACCTCTCCCATCGTGCACAGCTCCATGATGATCCACACTGGGTTTTCTGTGATCACACCAATCAGCTTCACTATGTGGGGGTGGTCAAACTGACGCATGGTCACTGAGGAACACATACATCACAAAGGGGTGTGAGGATTTCACAGAACAGTTTAGATCGAGTGGAAAGAGACAAAACGCTCCCTGGGATAGGTCTAACACATGGGGGCTCAAATGCCACTGTTCTCAGTACAAACACTGTCAATATATGAGTCCCAAATGGCACCCTATTCTCTACATAGTGCACTACATTTGACCAGAGCCTTATATGTAGGGAATAGGGTGAAATATGTGACGAAGCCAATGTTTACAGTTACCGGCTTCCTTAAACAGGACATATTCCTCCCTCAACAGTCTGTGAACCGTGTAAACCCAGCGAGCAAAGAAACTTGAGAGTACAATCAGGCAGCGTGTGTGTGTGTACATGGCAATCAGCAGCAGCTGCAGTCATCATCAGGCCCATGACAGCGACGCAGCACTACATCTCAGCACACTCACGTGCTTCCTGAAGGAACTTCTCGCGCACGCTGTCCGACGTGCAGTTCTTGCATGTTTTAATGGCCACGTTTAGAGTGGGATTCTCCTGGAAGAGAAATTAGAGAAAATATTGGATTTGTTTGTGTGTGCATTACTGGTAGTGGACAATATCATGACAATTCAGACCCTAAATAAGAGGCCAGATGTGTTTAGCTAGACAGTAACAGGGGTGGAATTGAAAGGAACACGTGAGAACTGAGGGTGAGAGGGGAGATGCTTAGGCTGCATTTAGCCAGACAGTTGCAGTGCTATTTCTTTGTTACAGTACTATTTACCGGGCTGTTGTACACTCCCTGGTGGACGTCTCCAAACTGTCCCTCACCGATGCAGCGTCCCAGCTCTATCCTGTCTCTCTGGATCTCATAGTCCCTGGCTGGGGAGGGAGAGATAACTCCTGTTAGTTACACTGACTCTCATAGTCCCTGACTGGGGAGGGAGAGATAACTCCTGTTAGTTACACTGACTCTCATAGTTCCTGGCTGGGGAGGGAGAGATAACTCCTGTTAGTTACACTGACTCTCATAGTCCCTGGCTGGGGAGGGAGAGATAACTCCTGTTAGTTACACGGACTCTCATAGTCCCTGGCTGGGGAGGGAGAGATAACTCCTGTTAGTTACACTGACTCTCATAGTCCCTGACTGGGGAGGGAGAGATAACTCCTGTTAGTTACACTGACTCTCATAGTTCCTGGCTGGGGAGGGAGAGATAACTCCTGTTAGTTACACTGACTCTCATAGTTCCTGGCTGGGGAGGGAGAGATAACTCCTGTTAGTTACACTGACTTTTACAGGGTGAATGACTCACCACTATGCTGATCTGTGTGTGTGTGTGTTGATGAGGCCTTTTTTGGTTGTTAATAATAACAGCAAGATTCCTTGGCTGTGTTTTCACTGCAGTAGATGGTAATACTGTATGAAATACTGTATTTATCTGTATAAGGCAATTCACACCCACCAACAGGCAAGGACATGCACACTACAACATAAAATGATCAGGCTGTGGTGATGTCAACAGACATTGTACTTGATATACTTGGGTTTGATTGACTGTATCCATTTTAGTAATTTACCAGACGCTCTAATCCAATTAAGACGATTGCACAATCTCTTCAGACAGACACCTAACAAACAAAACTAAATTATAAATGGAATTTCACAACAAAACGTTCAAGCAATGGTGAAATTAAAGAAAAACCAAGGAAGAAACACATCAACATGAAAAATAAATAAATAAGCCAATTGAACAATCACTATTGAAGACGCATTGAACTCTGGTACTGAATGGATGAGATTGCTTCATCTCACAGCTAGTGAGATATTTTACTTGGTTTCAGCAAACAGTATTAAAGTGATTGTTCACTTCAAATTCAACGTTTTTCAGGGGTTTGAATGGAGTGAAAAAGACCAGAACCCTCTAAGCTGATGAAATGAAACAATTCCGATCCATTTGGGATGGTCTGTCAAACTTTCATTTTAGAGGGAAATGATTTGATTTTAAGATGACCAGTAGGTTACTAAACCTATGAAATACATCCAGTAGAAGAATGGAATGAGCCATTCTAGTACAGTACACAAGCACAATTACAGACAGAAAACAGAGAGACAAACAGAAAGAGAGAGGCAGCGTTACCTTCATCTACTCCATAGCTCACTGCTGGGCGGTTAGGATAAAGAGAGGTGGCTTTTAGAAACCATTCGCAACAGAACAAACACACACGTTAGAAAGTAAGACCGAGGGGAATAGATGTTATGTGGTTTTAAAAGAACCAACTTGTGAGTGCACAGAGATGGGTGTCAATGGGGAAAAACAGATTATCCTGTAGAACAAAAATATGTGCTAGAAAGCCACACGTGTCACATTAGAACTTGATCATCTAGAAATGGATAAACGTGTTATCTTAGGCTGCCTCTCAGATGGCACTCTATTCTAATTCCTATGGGCCCTGGTCAGAAGTAGCGCACTAAACTGGGAATAGGCTGCCATTTGGGACTCAGATTATTTATTGGGTATAGGCCCGGTGGGACCGAGTGGGACTCAAATCCCCATGCGGTATGAAGAAACCTACAGATGCTAGATGGACCACTTGTTTGAATGGAGAGAGCTCTGGTCTCGAGTGTTAGCATGAGATGGGACTCCTCCGTCTCCATATACAGAGCTCCTTGTTACAGAATAACTTTTTGTTTCACAACCAGACTGTCTTATTAGTCAGCTGGCCCAGACCACTCCACAACCTGGTGAATTAGCTGCACTCTATGGCTCTGTCCCAAATGGCACCCTATTCCCAATATAGTGCACTACGTTTGACCAGGGCCCATATGGCTCTGGCCAAAAGTAGTGCACTATGTAGGGAATAGGGTGCCATTTGCGACACAACCTACACCACTGCAGGGGCTATTGTGTTCCAGACTCATATGATCCCACGAGACCTGGCATCATGGCCACCAAAGAAAGGCCTGGGGTTACTGGAGACATATAATTACAATAACTAGAACGGAAATTAAAATTAAACTCAAGGCTGGCGCCTATGGGTGTACCATGGTCTAAGGTGCTTTGTCCATTCTAGTGATTATAACTCTATGACTAACTCATTCTTTCACTCCAGTACACTCAAAGGGCACTTGTCTCTTTCCGTCCTGATGACTACTCACTGACATGACTATTCCATATAATGAACATTTGTGACAAGTAAAAGGATTTCACTGATGATGTACTACTAAGCATTCCATAGATATGTTCTTGGACTATCAGTGAATCCTAATGGAACAGAATCAGTATCTGATTTGGACAGCAGGAATATAAATGAATGGAAGTGCTGGGAAATGAAAGATCCTCAATAAGAATACGTGACTATCCCGTTACAGTATGTGTATAGACTTACACCGTCACCATGACAACCAAACTTTGAGTGTACCAGACAATCTCGTTACGTTTCGATAAAGGACACACACAGTGTGTGGGGTATCTGGGAAGTAGAAACTAACATATCCACTAGCCACATCAACAAACACACAGAGCCTGAGAAAACAGATCACCATACAGCACCCGGGCCACAGTCAAAGGAATTTAGATAAGAGAAGGACGAAGAGAAAGAACACGAGGGAGAGACAAAGAGAGAGAGACAGCTAGAAAGAGAGACAAAGAGAGAACGAGAGAAACAAAGAGAAAGAACGAGAGCGATAGAGACAAAGAGAGAAAGAACGAGAGAGACAGAAAGAGAGACAAGGGGAGAAAGAAAGAAAGAGAGAGAGAGAGACAGATAGAGAGACAAGGAGAGAAAGAAAGAAAGGGAGAGAGAGACAGATAGAAAGAGAGAAAGAACGAGAGAGAGAGAGACAGAAAGAGAGACAAGGAGAGAAAGAAAGAGAGAGAGAGAGACAGATAGAAAAAGAGAAAGAATGAGAGAGAGAGACAAAAAGCTAGAAAAAGGAGATCAAGAGAGAGAAAGAGGGAGAGAGATGGATAAAAACACATCTGGACTGTATCCCTCGAGACAGTCAACACATTAAGATCAACATAGTGTATTACTACTAGGGAACATAGAGCTGCACTTACTTGAGGGCATGGTGTAGGTATCGTCTTCGTCTATAATCTCAGCATAGTCATCCGTCTCTGCAGAAACACAACAGCCTCGTGGTCAGTCTACTGGTCAAGTCCAGTCACACACACACACTGTCTGAGACGGATACACACAGATGCAGCTAGCTAGATACGTATATCCTTCCACACAAGTAACTGGAGCAAGCTGAAAATAAACATGCGAGTCAGACAGCAAGTGCTCCTCTGCAAACTCCTACACTGCTGGACACATGGGCAAGACACGCGCTCTATCTCTCTCTCTCTCTCTCTCTCTCTCGTCCACACACTCTCTCATACAGTACACACAGAAACACAAGCATGTCCGTTTTCAACTTGCACAGTTTCAGCCATATCTGTCTGCTCCGTCGGTCTGTCTGATCAGAGCTTAGCAGTACAGATGGGCTTCTGGGTAAGGGAGAAAGAGGAGGGGATGTGGAGACCAGGGAGGGATGGAACCAGTTATTCACTTTTTTTTTTTTAGGAAAGAAAGAGAGAGAGAGTAAGAAAGAGAGAGCGAGCGAGAGTGAGAAAGAGAGAGAGTGAGAAAGAGAGAAGCCGTTCCCAGTCCCCTAGATAAACAGATTTAGGTGTTTACAGTATGTGAACGGCCGCTTGATGTCCAGTCTTGACTTGATCTAAAATGGTAATACGCTAGTTGTGCCGTCTTGGCTGCTGTTCCTCTTAGGGAAAAACTACTGTGTAGTATGTAGCTAGCCATCAGACGGCCCGTTTTAGACAGGAATGCCGCAGTGCCACGGAGCTCGCCAAACTCAGCTCTCTTTATGAGGCCGAGCTGGGAGAGGGCTGGGAGCAGGGCCCTTAAAGACGCAGGCAGACAGCAGGGAATGTATTCAAAAAGCCACTCAGAGTAGGAGCCACCCCCCCATCTAATCTTATTCATTATAATAAAAAAGGCACAACTGATCTTACTCTGAGACTCTCTGTGGATACAGTTCCAGAGCGTGGGACAGACCAGACCTGGGGTCAACTAGTATTTGTTTTATTTCAAATACTTTCAACTGTGCTTGATTGAGCTTGCCTGGCACCTTGGGACCAACAGAATAGTCCTAAAAGTGCAAACTCCAGACAGGCTCAATCAGACTAAATCGATTTGAATCACAGGGAACCACTGCAGCTAAGACAGATATCAGCAAATTTTCTGGAAACGTTAACTGTTACATTGTTTCCCTAACTCCAATCAGGTCTATTGCATGATTAGTGCATTACTAATGACAAACCTCTACAAGCAGATAGATAAAAACAGATCCATTTAATTTGATTCATGATTCATTTGATTGATATGATTCATGAGTGATACACACACAACACAACCCACAACCCCCTGAATCCCCCATGACCCCAGTGAGTTAGTAGCAGGTGACAGGAAGGAATGGAGAGAAATATTAAAAAGCAAACTTTACCATCCCCACTACAATCCTCTGCAGGTCCAAGGAGAGCATGCCAAACAGAGAGAGAGAGGGAGGGAGAGAGAGAGGAAGGGAGAGAGGGAGGAAGGGAGAGGGAGAGAAAGAGAGCGGGAGAGGTTACACACCATAGAAAGATATGAAAAGTATAAAAGACACAGTATAATTAATTCAAAATGGGTTTAATGATTGTTACCGTGACCCACACTCCCTCAAAACAAGCAGGGACTGGGAACTTCACAAGTGTATCCAATCCATGCTTTTATTCAGTATAAGTGGGAAAGTATTTTATTTTCTAAGCTTCTACTTTAAATTGAATTAGTCTGTTGTTGGAATGTGTGGAACCTGATTCAGTTTGGTTGAGGGGACAGCCAGAGTAGTGAACTTCAGCCAGCATTGTTCGGAAGGGGGTCAGTGGAGTTCATTGGCTATTCTTAGCATGGGCCACTGTGACGGACAGGAACGTGAGCTAATAGGAAGCTGTTAAACAGCTGAGACAGAAGCGTGGACCAATACGAAGCTGTTAAAAAGGTGACAGCAGGCAGGACAGAAGTCACATGTCCAGAAGTCAGTATTGGTTAACTTTGTTAGTTAGATACTTTTTTTGACACATTATCCTTGTACAAGGGCATAAACTCAGTTTGACAAAATCGACCTAAAATGATAGGGACATATAAATCACTGGTGTCATTTTAGCAAGATGGTTGTTAAATTAGATGTACAGCTATTAAAGGGTGTCTTTAAGAGTCTGGTGGTCTGATGCTTACAGCATCTTGAACCTGGCTGTGGATCAACCAGATACCTGCGCGATCAGCCCAGATACAGCCCAGTCTGGCTCTATATACATCCCAAATGGCACCCCATTCCCTATATAGTGCACTACTTTTAACCAAGGCCCATAGGGCTCAGGTCAAAAGTAGTGCGCTATATAGGGAATGGGGTGTCATTTGGGATGCATGCTCTATTGATTTGCGGGCCATGGCTCGACTACAATCAGCAGACGACACGCTTCCTGGAAAATAAAAAATGGGGACTCACTGTCTTGGAAAACTGGATCAGTTTCAATGTTTTTTATTCTCAGACACGTCAGAGATAGGGTATGTACTTCATCTCATTCACTAGACATGTTCCTTCTTAACACAGTTTCTCAAACTTTTTCCCGCCAGGCTAGTTCTGTTTGGCCATTGTAGGTGTTGCTTTGTCAGTCATTTTAGAGAGGTTTTAGTGCACTTCACACCAGAACTTTCGTCCCCCCAGTTCCCCTACACACGTGGTGTGTGAGTGTTGGGGATTTGAGGACAGTGGGGCAGACAGGGTTAGTCAGAGCAAAACAGAAAGAAGAGTCAGTCGAGTCAGCCAATCAGAGCAGTGGTACCCTTTGGCGGAGAGTCATGGGCACAGAAGACGAAAGGAAGGAGAAAGCGCCTGGCTTTAGCAGGTTTAGGAGGCGTAGGGGTCCCAGAGTTCACCGAATCTTCAGCCAAACAGAAAGAGGGATGACAGAGCGGGAGAGATGGTGAGAAAAAGAGACTAATAGTTCTTCTGACAGAAACAGCTCCGGGGTGAAGTTTCTCCTAGGTACAGATCTAGAATCAGCTTCCCCTCCCTCAATCCTAACTTTTACCATTAGTGGGGAAAATGCAAAACTGACCCAAAATTAGCATCTAGGGGAAACTTCACCCAACACCACAGAACACACATTGAGCAGCAGACAGCATTTGTGTATATGTTAAGGAGTGATAAATGTTGGTGTGATGGTGTCCGAAGCTTCCCCATATTACAGACAAAATGCTACATATCCATTTACACCTCAGAAATCATTACCACTCTGTCAAGGCACGTCTGTTATGAAACGACATGAAATACGTCAATAATAATATGAATAAATCTCTTCTTTCCTATACCAACAGGGAAGTCAAAGCAGACAGGGGAACTATAGCCTCACTCAAATTATGGCAATTCTGCATTTCAATCAACAGCATAGTAATAAGTCCTTCACTATGCTATGCTTGATATGGCAGCCAGGGCTAAGGAATTGATTCGCACTTCTACAAAAGGTCTTGTGTACAACTGTACGTTGACACATTTGGAATGAATTCAGTTAAATATATTGGATTTGTGTGAGCAGCAAGCTGCTGCTGTCCCTAAGGGAATTTCTCTCTGACCTCTTTCTGAGAAATGGCATTGACGGATGGTATCAGGGAGAACTGGTGTAAACATGGTACTCGGACGGTCTCAGAACATAAACACAAACACTTCATGTATCGTCACTGGAGGTTTCAGCCATATATCGAAAACACTATCAAGTGCAGAGCTGTGGTGTCGTTGTAACACTTCTGGGCATAAGTCTCATATACAACTCCCCACCGGACACCGGGGTTCGATCCCCACCTTGCTCACCGTTTCTTCCACTTGCCTGTCTCCCCCTCTGATCTTCCTAACTGTCTGAATAAATTGATAAAACATATTCACAAAAAATAACTAAAACAGTTTCAAATAGCCTGCAACTGAAACTAGCAGTATTACTATTATTTACTGATAGTAGTAGAGAGTAGACTTCTCCTGTGGTTTGTTTCAAGAACTTCATTTAAACAAGTGTGTTAAATAGGCCTACTGTGAGAATATGCACAAAAATAATCAAACCATATAGTTTGAAACACACCAGTAAACTCTAAACCAAATATGTGAAAATATACTACAAGTGAATACAGCACCTCTCAACCTTCATATTACTGTGTAGCTACAATCAAATAATAGTTCCCTATGACTGACTCCCATACATATAATTCACCTTCTCCTTGAGAGCTGAGGAATCATTAGATAGCCTGTGACACTAACACCCTATGACATTTATTGAAACCTTATGAGACTCAATGACACCCTATAACACCCTATGGCAGTTAATTACACCATATGGCACGAATGACACCCTATGACACTTTAATGACACCCTATGACACCCTATGATACTTAATGACACCCTAGGGCACCAATGACACCCTATGGCACTTTAATGACAATTTAATGATACTTTAATGACACCCTATGACACTTTAATGACACCCTATGACACTTTAATGACACCCTATGACATTTAATGACACCCGATGACATTTAATGACACCCGATGACATTTAATGACACCCTATGACATTTAATGACACCCTATGACATTTAATGACACCCTATGACATTTAATGAAACCCTATGACATTTAATGACACCCTATGACATTTAATGACACCCTATGACATTTAATGACACCCTATGTCACCCTCTGAACCTCCCAACCTCAGTGCCAGGCTCTCCGCTCTCAGCAGCATAGTAAACAAGCATCTCTTTGATACCATAATGTCTGACTCTCTACACCCCTAACCTCTGGTCAGTTAACAGGGCTCTGGCCAACCCCTTCAATCAGGCCTTAATCTGTCTGTCACTGGAGCCCCCAGGCTATTAACATTCAGCAGTTCTATCACAGTCCTCTGACATTTAGGAGATAAAGAAGAGAAAGAGAGATAGAGATAGACTGGGGAAGAGAGAGAGGCAGAGGGATGGGGGAAGGAGAGAGCGGGAGAGAGATAGGGAGGGAGAGAGAGATAGACTGGGAAAGAGAGAGAGGCAGAGGGATGGAGGGGGAGGGAGAGGGAGATACGGAGGGAGAGAGAGAGGCAGAGGGATGGGGGAAGGAGAGAGCGGGAGAGAGATCGGGAGGGAGAGAGAGATATACTGGGAAAGAGAGAGGCAGAGGGATGGAGGGGGAGGGAGAGAGAGATAGGGAGGGAGATAAATAGAAATAGACTGGGGAAAAGAGAGAGGCAGAGGGATGGAGGGAAAGAGGGGGGAGAGAGATAGGGTGGGAGAGAGAGATAGACTGGAAAAGAGAGAGAGGCAGAGGGATGGAGGGAAAGAGAGGGGGAGAGAGATAGGGAGGGAGAGGAGGAGATAGACTGGGGAAGAGGGAGAAGGGGGGAAAGAGAGAAAGAAATAGAATGGGGAAGAGAGAGATAGAGGCACCTGCTGCCCCCGTTAACCTCCTCAACCCGCCAATCCCCTCCCGTTCTACCCATCTCATTAGCACTGACTCCCCCTGCCACTTGCTAATCCACAGACATGTTAAGGATGCATCCCAAAAGGCACCATATTCCCTACATAGTGTACTACTACTACTACATAGTGTACTACTACTACATAGTGTACTACTATGTAGGGAATATGGTGCCATTTGGGACACAGCTTAAATCTGACCTGGCCCTGGACTGTTTGTCTCAGCAGATGACGTTTATTATCCGCCATGGTGTTACAGCCCTTCAGCCCCGAATTACTCAGCTTCACCATTACTTATCATGCTGAATTGATTTCCTGTTACCACCACACACACGCCCGGCATTTGTTCTTGCTCTTACAGAAATAATCGGTGGAGAAAGCTTAACATGTCCTGTGATTGCACTAACCATCTATATCTTAGGATCAACAACAAAGACTAGAGCTGACAGAGACTAGGCCTAAATCATATCAATTCTGCCCGCTTTTCATAAATGGCTAAAGTATAATAGCCTGTTTATCCATCATTGAGCATCATTAAACCCCAATACCCACACACATCCAAGTAAGGGATTTCATGTGATGGGTTCTGTATTAGATATCTAATATGTAATAATATCCAGTGGCTTTACAGATCAATGGACAGGAAGCATCTGGAATTATCTTGACTGGGATTATATGATAAAAAAGCATGGTCATATTTTCTCCAGCAGCTGCCCATATATGGACTTCCATCAATAGCCCAGCTATATCCAGTACAGTAAAACAGTCAGCGATGTTGAGGAGGCACAGATCTCTTACCTGAGACAGAGATGGCACGCACCCCGGCGCTCCGGACCACCCCCTCTACTATCCTCTTCTCATTGTTGGGCACCCTGAAGGGTAAAGGTTGGAGACAGAGAGGATTAACATGAGAAATTCCATAACCTAAAACCAGCAAGTAAATCAACAGCATCCACAGCAACTCCAGGAGGATCCAACATATTCCTGAAAATAATCTCTGGGGTTATGTGGAAAACATCCACACTATGCTGAGTATCATTCTCTTCCACTGAGCCACTCTTCTTCTTGGAAGCATCTAGTGTTGAGGTGCTGAACCAATAAGAGAACAGAACAGTCTTGGAAGGATCTAGTGTGGAGGTGCTGGACCAATAGGAGAACAGAACAGTCTTGGAAGGATCTAGTGTGGAGGTGCTGAACAAATAAGAGAACAGAACAGTCTTGGAAGGATCTAGTGTGGAGGTGCTGGACCAATAAGAGAACAGAACAGTCTTGGAAGCATCTAGTGTTGAGGTGCTGAACCAATAAGAGAACAGAACAGTCTTGGAAGGATCTAGTGTGGAGGTGCTGGACCAATAGGAGAACAGAACAGTCTTGGAAGGATCTAGTGTGGAGGTGCTGAACCAATAAGAGAACAGAACAGTCTTGGAAGGATCTAGTGTGGAGGTGCTGGACCAATAGGAGCTCTGACGCTAGGGGTCCTACAAATAGATTTACTGAGCAGATGTTTTTCCCCCGCATTTTTGTTTGTTTGTTTCTTACACAGCTCTTTATGTTAACACCATCATATATAATTTTTACGTGAATGAACATTCAAAGTATACCCATTGACAAATCATTTAGTGTATGGCAGATACTTACTTGGGGATTGAAGGCAGTGCTCTCTCTCCCTCTGAAAATACAGATGAGAGATATTGTTAAGCAAAGCATATACCGTAAAGCATCATCGTCTTGAATACCAGAATACAAAAATCCAAGTGACAGTGTTATCTGGAACTTGTCTGTCGGCCTCGCATTAAAAGACCAAAATTGGCTAAAGACAATTGTGATAAATAAAAAAGTATACCGGTTTTATTTAAGGACCAAAAAATTGACAGCTCTACCATATAGATTGCAAAATAGTTGGGAAGAGATTTTTAATGTACCGATTCCATGGCACATGGTTTATGAACTTACACAAAACGATGTGGGATTCCAAAATTTGAGTTTTTCAATTAAAATTATTATCCAAAATTCTCACAACTAATAAAATGTTATATATTTGGGGGATACAACTATCCTAGTTCTGCTGATTTTGCTGCGAAGAGACAGAATCATTAGATCATTAAGTTTTGGTACTGTTCATATGTAGCTTATTTTTGGTCGCAGGTTCAGGAAT